>NW_005362626.1:5946873-5996102 GCF_000412655.1 Myotis brandtii | reverse complement strand
ACAGAAATAACTCTCAAACTCAGGCACATGAAAAATCCTTAAGGTGTGAGGAGTGCCAACCAGCACATCCGGATCTGCAAGGTCTTCTTGTGCGCCCGTGAAGCAAAATGTGGCGGCTGGTGGAAGGGGTCCTCTTCACACAGCCGCCTGAGGGAGGCATGTGGCCGGGCTTCCGCGTGCAATTGAAAACAGAAAAAACAAAAAATGTATCCTTGACCTCCGCTGTCCTCCAGATCTGAGCTGTAGCCACGACCCCCTAACAAAATGGAAATAGCTACAATGAAGGCCCAGCAAAGTGAGAGCGAGTCAGTAGAGCTGGAAGGCCGCAGTTGAGAAAGAAACAGCGCTAGTGTCCTTTAGGTTGAAGAACCTCTTCTAAACAAAAGTTTAACTGCTGCTGATGAGCTAGGAGCCAAGAAGTCTGAAGAAAGCACTGAAATAGTGCATGTAGCTAGAAACACCTTAGGCCAAAAGTGAGGTCAGGGAAACTTGGCAAGTAGAAGATAATTGTGTGTTTTAGGAAATAAGCAAGCCTGTTGGCTTATTGTGTAGAGAAAGATGGACTTCGGGAGAGAAACAAAACATCAGAATTGTCCCAAGACAGCCAACCTTGGGGAATCTTAAAAAGAAAAAGAAAAAAGACTTTATGTCATAGCTAAATTCGGGGGAACTAAGGCCGGAGGCAGAGGGAGACAGCTCCTGCAGCCCAGCTAAGGAAGTCGCCTGGTCTGTAGCCAAGGCCGCTTGCTCTCCTGTCCCCCAGCGGAATCACAATGGGAACAGAGCGTGCCCGGCACAGGACACGGCTGCCCGGCACAGGTGTTCGATCTCAGCTTCTTTATGTGCTCTGCCCTGTGTGTCCAGAACATTCTGCTCTAGGTGCCACTACTGAGAGAAGAAGGGGAAGTAAATCTCCATGAGGTGGTGACATGAGCGGTCAGTCATGGCTCACAGGCACTTGGTGAATGGAGGACACACTTCAGTGTTTGTCACACTAAAGGTTTTTTTTTTTAATTATTTTTATTGATTTCAGAGAGGAAGGGAGAGGGAGAGAGAGATAGAAACATCCCTGATGAGAGAGAATCGTTGAACGGCTGCCTCCTGTACACACCACGTTGGGGATCGAGCCCGCAACCGGGCAAGTGCCCTGACCGGGAATCGAACCATGACCTCCTGGTTCACGGGTCAACACTGAACCACTGAGCCACGCCAGCAGGGAGCACTAAAGGCTTTGACACTCTGTAGGCCTGGATGACCCGTTCATTTCAGCTCCCCTATGTCTTATGCAGAGTGAAGCATAGCTGGTTGCTAAGACCCTAGAAGGGGCTGAACCAATGGGTATGCTATGGGCCAAACCACACTATCCAAGACTGAACCACCGAGGCTGCCCCAGGACTTCATAGAGTTGCTGAACTGGTGTGGGCCTCCCAGGCCAGTCTCTGGGCATGTTGCTTGGTCACAGCTGATCTCTGTCCTTGGCTTTCAGATCTGCCCGTGAGCTGAGCTTTACATGTGGTTCACTCCTACCTGAAACCATCTCCATACCCAGCAGGTAAAGAGATGATTGGCAGGGCGATGAGCCGGTGAGAAGCCACACCTCATCCTTAGGGAGATCAGCGCTATACAGAACACAGCAGCTAGCTGTTTCACGTCACCAACTTGGTAGAAAACTGTAGCAGAAGCAACTTTTTAAATGTGGTTCTGACCTAGGACAAAATGGAAAATGATGGGTTTTGCTGGAATAATATAATGTTCCTTTCTAGAAATCTTTGAATCATATCTCAGATACAGAAAGAGGAAAAAATGAACTGTTATAAGAAAAATTGGGGCAATTCCTTGTTCTGGCCAAATGCTCCATTTGTTGAGAATGAAAGATTGTTGGAGTCTCTTTATGAACAAATCTGTCCATAGGGTATGTGGTCAGGATGAAAGCAAAGTGTTACCACCCATCACTTATATGGCTCTTGTCATGTAAGAACTTGCATTTAAGAACTTTCCATAGTTCGATCTCCAGTCGAGGCACATGCGAGAGGCAACTGATCGATGTTTCTCTCTAACATCAATGTTTCTCTCTCTCTCTCTCCCTCCCTACCTCCCTCTCTCTAAAAATCAATAAGTAAATTATAAAAAAATAACTTCTCATATATTTTCTAGCTCATTCTCTGAGGATTTCTGTGACATACATAGAGGGTGTCGCTAAATGTTATGGACAAGGCCAGCATGGACATTTGTTTGTTTTTTAATATATTTTTATTGATTTCAGAGAGAAAAGGAGAGGGAAAGAGAGATAGAAACATCAATGATAAGAATCATCAATCATCGGCCTCCTGAACACCCACTACTGGGGATACAGCCCGAAACCCGGGCATGTGCCCCAACAGGGAATTGAACTGTGACTTCCTGGTTCATAAATGGATGCTCAGTCACTGAGCCACACCAGCCAGGCAGCATGGACATTTCTGATGCTAGCTCACAGAAAGGTCAGGCAGGTATCGACCATTTTCTCTGGTTCAACCTGCAGTTGGTTGCATGGTGCTTGATAGTCAAGACCGAGTTTCTACTTCTGATGGTGTGTGTCCCATCTTCACATTTTTCACAGGTGAAATTAAACCCTGAGTCCTACAGACACCCACGACATGCATAAAGTGCCTTATTTGTGGTGCAGAGTTAGAATATGGAGCTCAAATGCTAACAAGTGAGTGCCATTAGGACTTTCATTCTGTTGTCCAGTGTCTTGCAGTTTCTTCCAGGAAAAGGAAAATCTAGGGGTTGGCATTTTCTAGTCTTGATTTCAGGCTGAAAGTAATATGAGTTTGGAGACTGATCAAAATCTAGCCAGCCTTGAAAATAAAACCAAACAAAGGCTCTTTTATATACTTAAGATGAAAAAAAAAAGTTTCTCTCTGGGTTTTGTTCTAACTGATAAAACTCTAAGAATTCAGTCTAGACGCTTACCTTTGACAGAATGCACCCGTATATTGTACCACAAGAGGTACGCCAAAACCGTGTGTGTGTGTGTGTGTGTGTGTGTGTGTGTGTGTGTCTTCAACTTACAAGGTTTTTAATTTAACTTATGTTAACATTTTTAACCTGTGTTCAATACTCTCTATATTAAGGATTAAAATGAAATAACATAATCTTTCCTTTTCCAGAAATAAAAAAGTAAGTCTGTATCTTTTCTAATTCAGCACTTAGGTTTAAACCTAAGGATGCAATTTAGGAAGTGAAAAATAAGTGCCATGGTCGCTATGGCAACTCACACATACATCTCATGCTTTATTCTCAAGACCTCGCCCCTCTGTTAAACTTCGTGGATGGCACTAGGCTCAATTTGCTAAAAGTGCAGGACAGATTAAGTCAAAATCACTTTCAGGATCTTTGCTAAGACTTTTATGAATAGTTTTTCATTTGGATTGTTGTTCAAAGAGATCCTCAGACTGTTTACAAACACCCAAGTCCCCAGGGCTCAGACCTGTGGTGCTCTTTACCTTCACTTGGATAGTGATTCTCTTCCGAGGCCACATATGTACACCTTTGGGGCCAGGAGGGGTTTGGCTGGGGTTTGCCTGCGCACACCTACGGTTTGTATAACCTGGCAGAAAAATTCACACTGCACAGTGCTTTGTTCTGTGCATTAAGTGACTTACTGGAAAAATAAAGTTTCTAAACTTTCCTCAGTCAGAAACTGTGCAAAGAGTCATCTGCCAAATAAAATAATCCCATTGGAGTTAAGCAAACAGCTCCTCCCTTGGGGACCCGTTGTTAGCGTTGGGGTTTCTCCCTTCTGTCTCCCCTCCTGTCTTCTCTCCCATCACCTCGGGCAGGCAGCGGTCCCTCCCACAGGCCAGGCGAACTTTCTGACTCCAGGCTTGCAGGTAGGAAGGGCATGGCTCTGAGTGAAAGATGCATGTGGTTTTCTAAAGATGGAGAGGGTTGCCCCGGAGTGTGATTCTGTCAGGAGACAAAGAGGGTTGAGTGGTGAAGCAGAAAGACAAACAGGAAAAGTGATTCACAGCCAGCAGGAGCAGCTGCCAGACTGTCACATGCCAAAAGGTCACAGTAAACGCTGTATGGGTGTCTGTGGATCTCCTGAGGGCTCATTGTGGACTGATGGTAAGCTGGGTGAGCTGGTGGTTAGGGCAGAACGTGGGATCCGAGCTGCTTCTTATCACCAACACACCACGCTACCGGAAGGATGAATGGTGTGGTTGTAAAATTGGTTTTCAGGGTCAGTAGTGCTGGACTTGATAAGCATTTCAACATGTACTGCGCTGGGCACGGGCTGTTAGGTGTTTCTAAGGTTTCCTTTTACAACGAGACAGACTCTCCCAAAGACAAATTATTCTAATGATTAACCAGAGGCACACATTCATCTCTTTAGCAACATCAGTCTCTCTTAGTCTCAGAATAAACAATAAACATGAAAGCACTCAAATATTTTATAAGCTCTGTCCAAATCCAAATTATTCATATATATAGATAGCACCATAGAAATTAATTGTATTAGTATCAGGAGTTTGATTCATTAATATAATTGATATAAATAAGCTTTCTTTCCGACATTGGCTGAGTATCTGAGTTGAGAACAGTGCTTTTCTTTGTCCTTACGATGGTACTAGCAGTCATGTAGCCTGGATTGCTCTAAGTGCTTTATGTATATTAACTCATTAACCTGCTAAATAACCCTACTGTTATGATCCTCTTTCTCCAAGTGAGGAAACAAAGGTACAGAGACATTAAGCGGCCTGCCCATGACCACACAATTGTCTTTACACTTTTTTAAGAATCTCGAGAAATGCCCTAGTAAATCAGCAATACATATGGGCTTCCCTCCTAATGGTGTCCATTTCTCCCTGTGCTCTTTGAGCCTGATTGCCTGTACTGAAATTAGCAGTAATAATCCTATGTAATAAAAGCCTAATATGCTAAGTGTCCAGTCGACCGGTTGGTCGTTCCACCAATCAAAGCGTAATATGCTAATGATATGCTAAGGCCACTCAACTGCTTGCTATGATGTGCACTGACCACCAGGCAGCAGACACTCCAACTGGTAGGTTAGCTTGCTGCTGGGGTCCAGTGATCAGGATGGAGATGAGCAAGATGGGCTGGACACACCCTGGAGCCCTCTCTCGGTCCCTCCCCTGCTGGCCAACCTCCCATGTCTCTCCCCAGCCCCTGATTGTGCACTGGTGGAGTCCCTCCGCCTGGCCTGTGCCCTCTCCAAACTGAGACCCCTCGGGGGATATCGGAGAGCCAGTTTCAGCCCGATCCCACAGGCCAGGCCAAGGGACCCCACTGGTGCACGAATTCATGCAGCTGGCCTCTAATAATTAATACCAGTAATAATAAGCCAACACTATTTATGGAGGGCTTATCACTCTAGACCTTATAAAGACTAAGCATTTTTTTATATATCTTTATTAATGTCAGAGAGGAAGGGAAAGAGAGATAGAAACATCAATGCTGAGAGAGAATCATTGATCAGCTGCCTCCTGCATGCCCCACACTGGGGATCAAGCCCGAAACTCAAGCATGTGCCCCAACCAGGAATCAAACCATGACCTCCTGGTTCATAAATAGATGCTCAACCACTGAGCCATGTCTGCTGGGCGAGCATTTTAAATGAATGCTTACCCTATGATGCACTGCTGTTATCCCCATTATATAGATGGGAAACAAAAGCTAAAGACGGCAGATAACCTGTCCAGAGTCAGACAGCAGAGCTCTCCTGTGTGCCAACAGGCCAGCGGTAGCGCTCATGTTCTTTGCCACGTCCTCAGTCCTTGCTCTTCTAGATTTTATATAGAGTCACTATAGTCTGTCTTCGTACCTTAAAGATGCTTATGAACCCTGTGGAAGGGAGCCAGGTTCTGCATTTAGGCCAGGTTGGTGCCTGAGCAACCAGGAATTGTGTTTTGACCTCTCTTGCCCCCGTTACTATTAAAATAGGTATTTCCCACTGCTAAACAGGTTAGTTAAAAAATGTTTTTAAATTTTTAAAGCTTTTCTAATCTGTTACTCATTATCCCGGATCACTAACACCCTTGTTTGTGAATGAACAACCACCACCACCACCCATGCCCCCACCAAAGACCTGAGCTGTAGACAGCAGGGGGTGTTGGACTGTCAAGATATATCTCATTTTTAATAGTGTGTCAAGCCAGTTTTTATTTTCAGTGTTAATTCTCTGATAGAACTTCCAACATAGATGGCTAAGCTATGATCTGAGAATGGAATGGGTGTTCATCTGCCCCTGGGACATCTGAAGATACCATGTTAAGAAACGAGCCTTCACAAGGCAGTTCTGTTTGCTGCCCATCTGCTCTGAGACAGGAATAAGAATGCCAGCTGACGGAGCCTCCCCACCCAGCTGGCCCAGCTCAAGGTCCACCAAAGCAGCAATACGACTTCATCAGGAGATTGAAAACATCATAGGCACCAGAAATTGCCTCTGGCCACTCTCTCATTGGGTTGTAGCTAGCTATGTTTTCGTTGTCCATTGGATGGCAGGCTGGAAATAATTTTTGTGAACTAGTTCAATTTCTCCTCTTCAGAAAGGTTAGGTGTTGGTTTATTTTCCAGTATCTCAATGGTCATATGTCTTCCAAATTTTTCATTGCTTTCATGGGGGAACAGAGATCCTTATCCCCATTTTAGAGTTAGGAAACTAAAACACAAATAGTAATTAAAGCTTATTTTAACCTTTTTTAGAAACTTACCTCCTCCAACTCTTCTTGCAAAATTTTAAAAACTTTTTTATTGAATTTATTGGGGTGAATTGGTTAATAAAATTATATAGGTTTCAGGTGTACAATTCTATAATACATCATCTGTATATTATGTATTCACCACCCCAAATTAAGTCTTTTTTATCACCATTTATCCCCCCTACACCCCCCCTCACCTTCTCCACCCCCCTTTCTCTCTGATAATCATCATACTGCTGTCTGTGTCTATGGGCAACAGTTTCAAATAAATCTGTTAGAATTTGTTTTTAATTCTTATACTGTTTTCTAGATGACTTGATCAGTTCTATAAACCACTTTTTTACTGAATGTACTCTGTTCATTTTCCCCTGTGTGTAATTACCCTTAGAACTATTACTTAGCAATTTGGTCATTGACTTTGGTTATTGAATTTTTTAGAAAAGATACTGCTTGCTTATAATCTAGAACTATTTCCCCCTCATTATATCTATTTTGGAACCTTATAACAAAGTACAATAGTGGAGATGATATTTATTTACACATGAAAAGCTGTCAGAATTTCCACTGAGACAATAAACTTTTGGCTGTGGTAGGAGCCTTTAGTAACTTTTAAATACTTTTTATTATGTTTGATTTTGAAAAGGTGACTATTTGAAGACTGATTTCTTAGTATAATTCTTAGGTCAAAAAACCCATATTGGGAGGTTATTGATCTAAGAATTGTTTTCCTGGAAGGAGGCTGCCGGAAAATTTCACTGTGATTTTGAGTAGAGCTGAGCACTGTTGGTGCTGTGAGCTGTTAAGAAATACCAGTAGAGAACTGGATATTTCACTTGGCAAACATTTCTCCCCCTCAAAATTTAGGGTAAGTTTTATTTATTTATTTTATTTTATTTTTAAATATATATTTATTGATTTCAGAGAGGAAGGGAGAGAGAAAGAGATATAGAAACATCAATGATGAGAGAGACTCACTGATCGGCTGCCTCCTGCACGCCCCCACTAGGGATCTAGCCCGCAACTTGGGCGGGCATATGCCCCAACCAGGAATCGAATTGTGACCTCCTGGCTCACAGGTCAACATTCAGTCACAGAGCCACACCAGCTGGGCTAGGGTAAGTTTTAAACGCAAAATTTCTTTCATAAATGATTAAAGCTTTGTTCCTTAAAGGTTATCCCTCTTCCTTATCTTTCTTGGTAATTTAATTTGGCGACAAAAGGATTAATCTATGGGAAATAGTCTATGGTTTGGTAACTGCTTTTCCCTAATTAGCAAGATTAATATGCTAGTTGAGGGAAAGATACTGTTTGTTTTCAATTCTGTTTGTTTTCAATTCTACCCCCATACTCCTTTAGTTGAGCTAGTTTCCCAAAATATGCTGCAGGATAATAAGAAGTCTTGGGTGAAAATTGGGCCCTATGACCAAGTAAGTTTAGGAGGTGAGAATTCTGCCCCTGAACCATGAGTGCCCAGATTCAAGTAAGGCTGACAATATTGGGTTGACTACAATAAAGTAATTTTCAAAGATTTTTTTTCCTGATCCCTGACCTTTGTAAAGGATTAGTATATATTTAAATAATCATGGGGGGGAAAGGGGTTCTGTGATTTTTTTCAAAATCAGCAAATGAGTAATAGTTGTCTCCAGAATCCCAAAGCAGTGACCTGACTGAAAGGGCACCATTGGCAGGCAGCCTGGGGTCATGGAGGAGCCTGAAGAGACATCCAAGGCCTGATGCAGTGCCCCAGGCATTTGGCTGCAACTTGGGCCAAATCGTGGTCCTGCCAGAACGAGGAAACGATGGCGTTCTTCCTTGCGTCCTGGGCCCTTTCCTGTCTTTGCTTTATCATGGCACATCCTCCTCTCCAGAGAAAGAGGGAAGCAAGAAAGTATGGGTGGTTGGCATTTCATGTCCGAGAATGGAGAAGGGATGGAGTGAAGTATTAGTAAGGGGGGAATAAATAGTAAATCTTAATTATAAAAAAAAAAATAAAGAGCAAAAAACTAGAGATTGCCTTATGACTTTAAAAACAGCATTAGATACATTTGAATTTGTCACTTTATGTGTGGTCCAGCATTGAGGATATTCAAGCTTATAGTTTCCACCTGGCCAAAGTGGCTCAGTGGTTGAGCGTCAACCTATGAACCAGGAGGTCACGGTTCGATTCCTGGTCAGGGCAGATGCTGGGTTGTGGGCTCCATCCCCAGTGGGGGGCGTGCAGTAGGCAGCTGATCAATGACTCTCTCATCATTGATGTTTCCATCTCTCTCTCCCCCTCTCCCTTCCTCTCTGAAATCAATAAAAAATATTTTTTTTAAAAATGATAATTTCCATTAAATTATATTCTATTGTATCAAAAACAGGCAAGTCACTTCATCTAGAAGTGTGTCCTTAAAAAAAAAAAAAAAAAAAAGGACAGTGGAACCACCTCTCCATGAAGGCATACTGAGAGAATGAGTTAACAGGAGTCAGTGACCAACAGTGACCATCTGGCCCACTTTGCCCAAATGCAGGGTTCCCTGGATCCTGGACTTTCGGTGATAAACCAGGCAAAGCCCCAGGAAAGCCAGGCCGCGTGGTGCCTACTGAATGCCAGGCACCAGGCTCGATGTGGGGTGACAGTGAGTGAACTTCAGTGCTTTGCCAGCGGGTCTGCCCTGGGCTCTTTTCCTGGGCAGTGCGTGTGAAGGTGGCCAGTGGGGAGGCAGTTTGGGGAAACAGACCTGCAACCTTGGACTCTTAACTGCTCTTTGCTGATGTGTTTGCATTTGCTGTTGTAACCTTTTAGTTGTGGCCAAATTTTTCTTCTAAGTTAGCAATATTGCTTTTTTTCCACATGCCCCCCCCCTTACACATGCTCATGCACACACAGATCGTTGTAACCTTTTAGTTGTGGCCAAATTTTTCTTCTAAATTAGCAATATTGCTTTTTTTCCACATGCTCCGCCCCCCTTACACATGCTCATGCACACACAGATACACTCCCACTCCCACTCCCAACCCACCACATTAAATACCCTGGCCCATCAGAGAACATCTCGGCCACTGCCTTTCCCCGCAGACCCCAGTGTGTTTGATTTGGCCTCTTCACTTAGCATAGGACCACGGGGGCCTTGCTTTCCTCGATTTCTTATTCATATGGTCCCCACCTTCACTTACCACAGCCTGTGTAAGTGTGTAACGGGAACGAGGCATCCCAGTGTTAGGGGCCAGCCATAAGGAATATGTCACTGTGTTGGGAAAACATGTTTGCCCAATGAGCCCAGACACAAGGATTCTAAGGTTTTGAAGGGCAGCCTCAGACACACAAGAAGAATTTTTTCTAACTATTTTGCTGGCCAGAGCCTCTTTTTTTAAATCCTTATACAAGGATATTTTTCCATTGATTTTTAGAGAGAGTGGAAGGGAGGGAGGAGGGAGAGAGAGTTTGAGAGAGAGAGAGAGAGAGAGAGAGAGATGCCAATGTGAGAGAGACACATCGATTGGTTACCTCCCACACGTGTCCTGATGGGGCCAGGATTAAGCCTGAAAGCGAGGTATGTGCCCTTGACCAGGAATCAAAACCGAGACCCTTCGGTCCGAAGACCAGCACTCTAACCACTGAGCAAAACTGGCCAGGGCTGGCCAGACCCATTTTAAAGAGCATGCCGAGTAGGTATCCTTAAGTCTAAGTTCGATCTGTCATGGTGGTTTTAGTGTATTATTTAACGAGGTGCTTTTCAACTTGAAACACTGTACTTTCCTGACATTAATTCTTCCCTCCAGCCATCTTCCAGATAAGGAACAGGAGGGTGACTACCCCGTGCTCCAAAAATGACAAAAGCAGAGTCAGAGATTGAGCATTAATAATTCCCTGACTTACACAACATGGTACAAATATTGGGAGGGGTTATTTTAAAGGATAGGTTGATGTTTTCCAGGCTGAATCTACTCAGTTGAGAGAGAATTGATGAACTTTGATGAAGACACAAAACTTATTCATGTATTTCTAGATCCCCAGGATGCTTATATTTGTTGTAGGCCCCTTTCTAAAACACAGGAAATATGCAACAAGACTTTTTATTTGGTTTGACTTTTGTGGGACGGTTTCCTCAAAGACTGATTCTCAAGACACATGATGTGTAATGGTTGGGCCGCGCAAGCCTGGCAGTGAATTCTACATCATGTCAGGCATTCCTGTTGGATTCGCTGCACGAGAACAAGCAACTTGCCCAAATACGTTCTTCCTAAGCATTTGGTAGTTTATTTATAAAGTAGGGATTTGACACTTCTCAGAGAGAAGCCTGTATTATTTGTAGAACTTGACATTTTTCCGGAAGAAGCAGAATTCAAACTTTATAGTATGTTTGGCTTTTGATTATGTGATTCAGTTATTTCTAGAAGTCTCGCCATCCAGATTGAAGAAGGAGAACAGAGGGAACTCAGCATCTGCGTATCAAAATAAGCGGTTCTGGTTATACCCAGTATGGTATACTGACGAATTTACCAGATCGAAAGTACTGGCTTTGCCACTTACTAATGGTGTGACCTCCGTTACGTCAACTGCTCCCAGCCTGCTTCCTCCTCTGTAAAAGGCTGGTAAACAAATGATGCTAAAACATATTTCATAAGGTAATAATGAATGTTAGACTAGAGAAAACATGTGGGGTGCTTAGCACAGAGCCTGATATCGAAGTTCTTCTGGATTCTATTCTTTCTCTTCATTATAATGGACAACAAGAGTCATCAGTTAACTGAAACGGTAGCAAAAGGTCCATGTTTTGAAAGTGCTTCTTCTGAATGACTGTCCCATAAGGAATTCCCTTGAGTAATTCAGACCTTAAAGATAAGTGCATTGGACTTGGGCTGGTTATTTAACCTCTGATTTGGATATAGTGAAAGGAGATGTGTCTTATTTTGATAAACTGATAATATTCCAATAGCATGGCTATAGTTGACTCTAGGCCATGAAATATTTTCAAAAGTAAATTTTTTATGTAATGAGATCCTTACTAAAGGGCATATATTATTACCAATGTGTTTTTTTCCATGGTGGGGGCCCAGAGAACTGCATTAAACACAAGCTTGTGTAGATAGATGATAGATAGATAGATAGATAGATAGATAGATAGATAGATAGATGATAGATAGATAGATTGATTGATTGATTTCAGAGAGGAAGGGAGAGGGAGATAGAAACATCAAAGATGAGAGAGAATCATTGATTGGCTGCCTCCTGTACACTCCCCACTGGGGATTGAGCCCACGACCCAGGTATGTGCCTTGACCGGGAATTGAACTTGTGACCTTCTGGTTCATAGGTCAACGCTCAACCTCTGAGCCATGCCAGCCGGGCACAAGCTTGTTTTTAATGATAGAAGATATCCTTGGATGGAATCCAAGTTGAGCTGTCATGGACAGCTTAATGGCTAATTGTGTGGTGAGATTACCATGGTCCCTTTTTCTAAACAGCATAAAATAGATGGTAGTACTGAAAGCAGGGTGTTACAACAATAGCTTAGAAACAAGGGGATGTGTTTCACAATTTGTCTGTAGTTAATATGTTTTCATCCTATGATACAGCAGTGCCCACATGGAATGATCAGCAGTGTGCCAAATATTCCTTTTTATTCAAACAAATATAACCCCTACACCTACCTGGAGATGTTGGAAACTATCAGATTAACCATTTCAGATGATGGCATTGTCTCTTGAAGGCTCCTCCTAAATCTCTGTTGAAATAAAAAGATAATCTGAGGGGAGAACCTTGACATAACCATCTAATTGCTGAGTTATAAGCTCTCTGCCAGTAGAATCACAAGAAAAATAGGTCATAGGTCACAGGCGAGAGCAGTTTTGATATAAGGAGAGATGAAACAAAGGTCAGAGAATTTATGGAATGTGCCCAGATTGGATCCTTAGTTAGAGACCAGGGAAGCCAAAGGAATGATGAGATACCTGCCTAACAGAGAAAGTGAGAGGTGATATGAAAGGCAGCTTTGAGGGCCTTTTTATTGACAATCTTCTCAGCCCTTGCTGGACTAACCCTAAGTAATTGTGTGGGTAGTATGTGTACCTTTTTATTTAAAAGGCAGTATAGATGAGTGATTGAGAACACCAACTCTAGGGCTAGACTGTTTGCACCCCAGCACATCAACTTGCCTAGGCTAAGTTGTACCTTGGTGTACCTTAGATAAATGATTAAACTCTCTTTGTATTTCACTTTCCTTATCTGAAAAAAAAAATAAAACACCTGGCTCATAGGATTGTTGAGAGAATTAAAAGAGCTAATAGATGTCAAGCACTTAGAACTGTGTTTGGCTCAAGGTGAAAGGATTAGCTGTTATTGTTACTACAATAGGTGAGAGTCATGCCTGAGGGAAGGAGAAAGCATGGATTAGGGTCTGTGAACTGCCTGAGCAAAGAGTGCTGACATCTCAGTTACTTAGCATAATAAAAGTTTCTTTCTTGTTTGTGCCACAGTCTGTGACAGTGAGATGGCTCTGTTCCATGTGGACGTCTAGGAATCCCAGTGCCTTGCATATAATAGTTCTGCCTCTTGAGTTTCTTCACTGATTTTCAGTATCCAACTGGCAAGTGAGGGAAGATATGGTTTGTTTGCTGAGTGAGGATTTCTTAGGGGCCAGACCTCCCACATTCCCACATCTTCCACATTCCATTGACTTTATTACAGTTCATTACTTCTCTCACATTCCATTGGCCAGGACTGGTCACATGCCCCCACCTAACTGCAAAGGAAAGTGGGAAATGTAGTTTAGCTACATGCCCAGGAAGCAGAGAAGAACATGGAAATAGGTCAGACCATGAGTAAACCAGTAGCAAAATGAGGACTTTGACTGGTTTATGGTTTCACTATGAAGCATAAGCATTTTTCAGTTTCATTTTAAGAATGAATGGGAAAATCTGCTCCCTTTATCTGGCACACAACACCCTACTTCTAATGTTCATGCAGAAGAAATTCAGTGACATTATCATTTCTGAATAAAATAAAAAGCTAACATCAATGGAGCACTTACTATATAACAAAATAGTAAGAACTTTTACATTGCTTATTTCATCTTAATAAAAATTTATTTATTTACTCCTCACCACATCCCTTATGAGATAGGTACCAGAATTATGCACATTTGATGGATGAAGAAACTGAATTACAGAGAAGCCATTAATCCAAATGAAAAAAAAGAATTGTTGAATCACAAACAGGATTAGCCAAGCTGTCAATTTATGTTTTCCTCTATCTCTTTAATCTATAACCTGATAAAACTGGTGGGAAGCAAATTTATTGTCGTCAACTCTGTTTTCTGCTTACGGAGTCAAATCCAGGTGTACAGCAGAAGAGACTTAATCCAATATGGGGTGTTCACTCTACCTGATACAGCACCCATTAATTTGTTATGAGCTGGGTGGCTTGGCAAGACAACCTAATACACATGCCATGGAAAAACACACATTGGTGTGTACACTATCCTTTGGTTTACTTTAGTTTATTTGCTTAAACATGCTGTTTATTATCAGGTTAACCATGCATGCATTGTACTAGTCTGAAAAAGGAGCTTTAATGTCTTAACCTCTGATACCTGTTTAGATATTCCTTGAAAAATCAGTTAGGTCCCTTGCATTGGATCTGCAATTAATATTTTAATCACAGGGGTTAAATAACCTGATCTCACTGGCATGAGTGCTATAATCTTTTGAACATAGCATCAAAGAGAGAAAAAATAAGAGTACAATTTAAGACTGATCTTTGAATTAGGCACTTAGTTTCTTAAGGGAATCTGCATCATCGGTTCATTGCAATCTTGATCAATTCCAGAGATGTCAGATTTCTATATGGAACTAAGATATGTTTGTAACATCTCTGAAAAGTTGAAATTTACACAGATGTCAGAAGGCAGCAGCAGATGTGGAATGGTACAAAGGGTTTTGTTAGGCCATAGAATAGCTGAGTAATTAGAATTTCTGTGTGCCAGTGTCCCTACTTAAACACTTTTGGCCAAAACACAGGACATTTGGGTGTTTGCCCAGTTGTTTGTGGCCTCCTCTGCCTCTTGAAAAGTCTCAGTATGGCAACCAAGTGAGGATGGCACCTACTTTTGAATATTTGGCTCATATGCTTGATTTCGTTTCTATGCTGCCATGTTTTGGTTTTATAAAAACATGAGAAAATTAGGCTGCCTGTTTGATCTGTCCATTCCTAGCACGTATTAGTCCTATGCTTTCACCTCTAGGTCTCTAGGTGTTTTTCCACTGTGCAGTTTAGATATTCCTTGAAAAATCAGTTAGGTCCCTTACATTGGATCTGCAATTAATATTTTAAAGCAGTTAAATAACCTGATGTCCCTGGTATGAGTGCTATAATCTTGTGAGTATAGCATCAAAGAAAGAAAAGATAAAAACACAGTTCTGTGAGCCCTTGTAGGTGAACAGTGTGATCATTGTCCTTATCACATTTGTTCTTCAAAGTAATCTTCCCTGAGTTGATGAAGTGACATTGCTCATCTTCCAGAGTGTGTGACCAGGGCCCTGGGGCCCAGAGGTGAGCTTTGGCAGGCCACGCTCAGGTCCGGGCCAGGCAGAAAGGGGAAATATCCAGGGCCAGCTTCGTGGGCTGTAAGTCTGGTAATTTAGTAGGGACTTGGGACTTGGGACCTCATCCTTGAGAGCCAGGGACCCTTTTATAACGCACTAGGAACCAGGAGTGTTGGCAGTCACTTACATCAGCCCACTAAATGCCCTCACACCTGCAGAATGTGTCACTGAGTTTATTAGCTGGCATTGTTTGGAAATGACTGCTCATTTTGTTTTTTAATTCTCACTTGAGGATATTTTCCCATTGATTTTTAGAGAGAGTGGAAGGGGGAGAGAGAGAAAGAGAGAGAGAGAGAGAGAGAGAGAGATCGATTGGTTGCTTCCCACACTCACACCAGGGCCAGGGATCCAGCCTGCAATGGATATACGTGCCCTTAACTGTAATCGAAGCTGGGACCGTTCAGTCTACAGGCCGATGCTATATCCACGGAGCCAAACCGGCTAGGGCTGACTGCTCATTTTTATTATGTGTAGCATAGCATGGTGATTCTCATTCCATGGGCTGCCCTTGAGGGTATCTTTGGTGCTGTGGCACATAGGGCTGATATGTTAGATTTCATGACCATGGACGTGCATGATCATGCCTTCCCTAAATCAAAGCAGTTCACTTAGAACATTCAAAAAGAAGCCACTTTTGCTATCTGTACTCACGCAGTCATTATTGCCCTTTAGGCTCCTAGTCCAGTGTTGGTTTTGATTTCTAACAGGAATAGGTTGTATGTATCAGACGAACTATTTCTAGACTAAGGCTACTCGACTTTCATTCTCCACACACCCCCACCCACACCCCAACTATTAAAAAAATGGGGGGAAATTAGTTTTCCATCAATTTTTAACTTTTCCCTATTCATATTTCATCAGAGCCTATGTTTTTCCTCTTTTAAGAAAGATTATCTGGCTGGGAATATGTCGTTTCAGCCTTGATATTTGTGGAGACAAAATGTCATGGGGATGGTGTTTTTTCTTCAGTCAAGGCTGTCTGAAGCTTCGGCAGACTCTTCGTCAGTATGATATTCTTGCTACCACCTACTCGTTCAGTGGGTTTCTGTCTGCTGCCTGTTTATCTGGGCAAAGGCGCAGCAGGAAAAAAGGAAAGTTTAAATGTGGAAATGACTTCTTATGCATCAGAGGCTGTGAACTTGAAAGGCATTGGCTAGTTTTGATCTCCAGTTGGCTTGAAAATAACCCACATTTTCTCTCTCCATTTCCTAATTGTTGAGTTGTTTGTAGGAGGATTGCCCACTCAGACTCTGTGCTCTGATTGCTGTCTTGCCACATATCATTGTAAATTGCTCATTTCCACAGCAAGTTTGTTATTTTGTAAACAGGATCTCTCTTCTTTTTTAAAAATCAGTATTTCTTAGTTATTGCTGTTGTTATTCCTAGATATAACTAGAGATAGACACACTGACGTCTAAATAAATCACAGAGTCCATGCACTTAGAACCAATAAAATAAATAAAGTGAAGTTATTTCCTTATACTGTAGGTTAAAAAAAAATAGTATGGATTCAGCATTTTGACCGCCCAACCAACCATCAGCAGTAATCTCTGAAGTTCATACTTTGCCCTTTGCAACAGCTATAGTCAATGTCAGATGTGTAGTTGAGAGTTTGGTGTCGTTTAGTGTTGTAAAATTTCATAATGGTGTACTTAATGTCACCAGGCCCCGATAACCTCAAATTAATACTGTTTTAGTGGTTTTAAATGGCAGGTACGTAGGGCACAAGAAAGGGCAAAAGTGGTTTTCCTGTATTTCTTGGATTTGAACATTTGTGGTCATGAAATTTCTGTTGTTTATTGGCAGAGTTTTTACTATTGCGGTTGGTATTGCTTCTGAATGCATGCTGTATATCGTTGAAAATGAAGGCCATTCTCTTTTTATGTACAGTCAAAGGATTATATAACAGAGTTATATCAGTCTCTGAGCAGATGGGCCCTGGTGGGGTCATTCTGTGATTCTGCTGGTGTGCTGTTTCTGAAGTGTGAAGTACTCATTCTGCTCAGCTGGCTAGGAAAAACAGCCTTCCCCAAAGAACTGGCTAATGCAGCCCTGTCCTCCACAAAAGCCACGGGAGCCACGTATGTGATTCAAAATTTTCTAGTAGCCCCATGTAACAGGTAAAAATAAACATGAAAAGAATTTGTGTAATATATTTTTTTAATTCAGTATGTCCAAAATACTATTATTTCAATGTGTAATCAAAACAAAATTACTAATGAGATTTTTGTGTGCTAAGTCTTTGAAGTTCAGTGTGAGTTTTGCACTTACAGCACATCTCCTCTCAGACTGGCCACGGTTCAGGTGCTCAGTAGCCACATGTGGTTAGTGGTTGCTGCATTGGACAACCCAGGGCGAACCTTTTCAGCAAGTGAATTCATTGATGGTCTGACTGTATTCAGATAGGAGGAAGGAAGGGATTATGTGAAAGGTCTGCTCATGTGCAGAAAACTGAACCTTAGTTCTTGAAAAGGAAAACGTTGACAGGACTTTCTGGGAAATATAACTTAACATTTGAATTCTTTATTTGTACAGGTCAAATGCTGCTCTACAACAGTGTTGACTTTGTCTTTATGGGGGAAAAAACCCACTAATCTAATGTTAGTCATTTCCTAAAGGAAATTAAAATTCAACATCATAGAGTCTTAATGTAAAGGAATCCTTTCTCTCACTCATTTATCTGGGCCCACTGTTGCCATAGCTGCATGGATGCAATACAGTCAAAAATAAAGACTCAATTATAGTCACAACGCTTTCCTTGGTTATCATATTACTTTCCAAGTAATGGTTGCTTATATTGTAATAGGCTTATGCCCCTGAAAATGTGGAAGTTTTGCTTAATGAATGTTCATATCTTTATTTGGTCAGGTCAGTGGGAAAATGGCACAATGCTATTCCAAAAGTTTCGAAGCCCTCACTTACAGCAACTATAAGCTGTAATTACCAAAACAATTAGTGTTAACTTATTACCAGAACCATTCACAGAGTCTTTATTTGTGGTGAATTTCCTCCTTGTTGCTTCCTCTGGAAGTTGGGGCTATTTTATGCCATTCCATTTTGAGAGTAAAAGAGCTGTGACCGTAATTCTAAGTAAGGTGATAACATGCTGTGTCTCTGTGGTCAACCAGATGGCCCTCATTCTGAAGAAGCTGTGACCTTTGAGTTTTCTACTGTTGACTGGAGAAGGAGGTTTTGCTGGGTGATGCCCTCAAAGGATTAGTAATAGAGGCACGTGCTCAGAATTAACGTGGGCTGCCTGTACAAACCCACTAATCCGTCATCCCCTTGATGTTAGGCTTTCATAAAGTCTTTGCTTGTTTTTGAAGTTCAATAACTAAAATTTTTCGTGTGGTAGAAATTGACAAAGATTTTATCCATAGCCAATTTTTAGTTAGCCCTGTTCTTTACTCGGCCTTGACCTTGGCCTTCTGTGTCTACCCTTGCCTGGCCAGCCTTTAGTAAGCATCCTGCTGTCAGTTTAGAGGGAATCCCCCACCCTGGACATCTGATCAACCTCAATATCTGATCAAGTTCCTCATTCCCCACCCTCCATGTCTAAGTCCTTGGCCAGCCTTTAGTAAGAACCCTATTAGGCTAGTTTGGCAAGAATCCTCCTACCCTTGATGTCTCCTTTTAGTAATTTTTCATCCCTAACTCCCTCACTCTGCTCATTGGCTGGCTATAAAACCTAACCTGTCCTTGCTGTATTTGGAGTTGACCTTGATCTCTTGTATTGCAGTAGTATTGATCCCTTATGGCATTAGTCCTGTATAAAGTCTTCCCTGCTATTGAAAACAATAAGTTGCATTGAAAACCATTCATTAAAACTTTAGGAAAATTTTATTTTATAATGATACATAAGTTCTTATTTATTCCAACTTTAAAAAATACTACTTTAAGCAGGCTAAAATAAAGTCAATGATTAGAAGCAAAGTTCTTATTTAGAAAGTTCATTGTTTATTACTCTTATATTACATAGAGATTTTATTATACTTGCAACCAAAGTGTAGAAACTGGCCTAAAACTTAAATAAAGCTTATTTATAAAATACTGGATTTTCCTGGTCTTAACAGTTTCTGTAGGAATAATGTATTTTTTATAGAAAAAATAATTTCTCGCTATAATTTTTTATTAAATTTATTGGGGTGACATGGTTAATAAGATAATATAGTTTCAAGTGTACATGTCTCTGATACATGATCTGTATATTGTATTGTGTGCCCACCACCCAAAGTTAAATCATCTTCCGTCACCATATATTTAGCCCCCTTTACCGTTTAGCCGGTAAAGGGGGCTAAATATATAGGCATGTATTTCCCAGTGATGCTCTCTACTGAGTTGCAAAGGTTTTCAGAGATTATGTTTAATTTATTTTAACCCACTTGCTGGAGGTCAATGAGAGTTCACATGGAAAGTGGCTCTCTCTAGGGCAAAAGTAAGCATACTAAAAAGATGATAAAGAATTACATTGTAACCTTAGAACAGCTTTCACTGCAGAGAGGACCTCCGGGTATAAATGCTGGGCCCCTGGGGGAAGGCTGATGTCATTGGAGAGTCCAGGACCCGGTGCAAGCCTTCATGTCCCATGGAGCATGGGGATGCATAGACCTGTGCACCGGTCTGTTTCCCGCCAGAATGGGTTTCCTCAATGTTTGGCGATGAGTTATGCCACAGAAAGAGAGAAAGACAGCACAATAGCATGGACTGTCAGCATTTCCTTTTTCTGAAGATGACAATGGAAAGTCCCCAGAGAGTCACTGTCCAGGCCTGCGATGAGCTCCTTCAGGATACTGGCCCACTGGGACAGTGAAGGGGCAGCTCCTGCCAGCAGCCTGGTCATGAATTCCCTGCTCAGAGTTGAGCTTATAGTGAAACTACTTCTGGTCTCCCTGTTAACACCTCGATAAACTTAGAATAAGGTATTTCATGATTTTTTTTTTAATTAGCTCTTTTCGAAAGGAGCGCTGCAGAAGCAATTCAATATGAATTCTTTGTTAAGCCCTTTGCTGAAAGATCCTTTACTTAGTGTCTATTATGTGCATATTTCAAGGGATCAAAAACCAGAATGACAGTATTTCAGTGAGGTATTGTATGTCTTTGTGAGAGAAGCCAGGACAGAATCGCTACATTCCTGCTAGAAGGGTGGCAACCATGAGACTGGGGGTATATGAAAGCTGGTTGCATAGAAGCAGCTGCTTTATGGGCATAATCCTTGTTCTGCATCTGCCTCGATTAAAAAATAAAAAGTAAAAAGCTGGGACAGCTCAGCGGGGAGGGGTAGATGTCAGTGGAGGGGGCTAATTTCCCCCTGCTGGTTCTTCTGGAGAGCAATGAAAACTTGAATGTGGAGTCTGGGCAAAACCCTGGCTTCTATGTGAAATCAAGGAGGTAAGAAAAAAAAGCTAAAGGTTTCACCAGGATGCATAATGAGTCATAGCCATTATGGGCAGACTAATTGGATACGTAACAAAGTGTACCTAGCTATTGGTGTCTTAAATCTTGCTCTTTTTTGCATCCACTATTAATTTTTTTATTTTACTGCTATTATTATAACAGACTCTTTATCTTGCACCATGAATGTGTGGTTGACACCGCTATCCTGGTAACGCTCATCTATGCTGAATGCTGCTCTTAGAGGCTGTGCAGACTTGAGACATGGCTGCCACTTGGGAACGATTCTCTAGGACCCTGAGGAAGTAAGCACTTAGACATATGAAATGATGGCCGGTGTCACACTCTTGCCTGTTTCTATATAGGATAATACAGCAGGGTGTAGAAGAGGTGGTTGGACCGTGAATGCAAGTGTATAATTGGGGAAGGGTTGATACAACACTACATATGTGTCCCATCTCATAATAATTCAGAAATATCTGTGTTTCTTTCTTACATTCATGTGGGCTCTTCAGGTTTTCTTTTTTTAAAAATATATATCTTTTATTGATTTCAGAGAGGAAGGGAGAGGGAAAGAGAGATAGAAACATCAATGATGAGAGAGAATCATTGATTGGCTGCCTCCTGCACGTCCCCTACTGGAGATCAAGCCCGAAACCCAGGCATGTGCCCTTGACCGGAATCGAACCTGGGACCCTTCAGTCCGCAGGCCCACGCTCTTTCCACTGAGCTAAACCAACCAGGGCTCTTCAGGTTTTCTTTTATCCCTTTTTGATCCTCTTATTTTCATCCTTTCATTTCACTCATTTCCACTCATGCTTGAGAGTTTCCATAGCGTCACACACAGAATCCTCCCCCCATCAGCCAGCACCACGCAGAGTCAGACAGCCTCTGACACATGTGGCACAGGCTGCCAAGACGCACCATGGAAAGCCAAACAGACTTTGTCAGCCTTGATTCATCATTTCTACCCCACGGCGACCAAGCCTAGACTCTTACACGATACATCCTTTCCATCTGCCTCCTTGGCAAAAACAACAGAAAAATGAGAAACCATGTCTACAGGAATTTAAGCATTTTATTCAGTGTAATATTTGAATTTAGAAAATAGCGTGCCCCACAATCATCAAAGCAGACGTTCTATCATTTTTAAATTTAAGAAATATATCCAGCAGAAACTCATGGCAATACATGTAGCAAAGACAAGATCCGTAGAATTAGATGTAAGTACGTGTTCCCGGCCCGGGGCTGCTTCTTTCTTCATATCCCACAAGAGTGTTTTTCTTTTCCCTGTGGGAGAGTTTGTTTTGCCATCACGTTGCATTCTGGCCGGAGCTCGCGGCTTGTCGTGTTGACTGCCCTGCCTCTCGGTTGGGTGAATTTTTGAGAAGCTTTTCTTGGTGCCAGACCAGCCTGTTACAGAGGCTCCACTGAGGGACAGTCAGGTGGGCTCGTCATCCTTATTCCAAGAAAGACAGCGGAAAGGCTTGGGTCTCATGAAAATATTGATGCCTGAATAAGAACGTTCTGTGAGAGAGGAGATCCAGAGAAACGAGCCATCAACAAGACTTCTCCATCCTCTGTCAGAGGTCACGGTCCGTTCTCCTTCTCCCTTTGACCATTTCCGATCTGAACCATTCCCTCCCTCTGACGCCTGTTCCTTTCTTGTGCCTCCAGTCACTCTCTGATGGAAATCAGATCGTTGGGCATGAAAGTGTTATGAGAAAAAAGTAATCAGCAGTGCAGCTGTTCGAGGTAGGAAAGAAATTAAACTTAGACCCATGTGAAGTAGCTCCTCTCTCTTTGCTTGGAGCTTCTAAACCAACCCTCTTTTATTTTGTATGTAAGGAAACCAAGGCCCAAACAGGTGAGCTATTGAAGGTAACACACTCAGATCTGGCAGATCCAAAAGTAGACTGTCTCCTACGACAGCCACCTCCTTCCTTCAACCACTTTACGTCAACAAAGTAAAATATTTTTAGGTTGGGAAAAGAAAAAAATTCAGCATAATATGGCCTCTGCATTAGAATAACAGCTGGGGACATTTTGTAGGTCAGTAATACTGTTCACCATCTTATCTACAGTGCTTTGTCAACCGATTTGCCAATTTGAAGGTAGTGAAATTTTATTTAGAGAGTTGAGGGAGGGCAAGAGAGAAAGAATTGAATTGGGTGACTATTAGTGAACTTGATGACCCCCAGGAGGTGTAGGTTGAGAGTGTGAGCTGTTGCAGACGGATAGATCCAAGGTGTATCCTTGAGTCTGAGTCAAGGAATGCCATAAAATGTACCTTGGTGTTGGAAACAAACTTTTGTGTTGTTAACATAAAAACATTCAAACCTATAAAGAATTTTTGTGAGTTTATTTGAGCCAAACTGTTGACAATTGCCGGGAAGCAGAACCTCAACAGATTGAGATAATGCTCCGAAGAATGGCAAGTTACCTCTATATTTATACATTACAATCAAAGGAAGGGACATAGGTGGGTTCCATGAAATCTATTGGTGATAGACTAGAGAGGCGGGAGAAAGCAAAGGGGGTGGGAAGAAACCCCTGGGATTGGATAAGAAGCAAAATGATAGACACATACTTAGGTGGGTGCAGGAACAATTAACATGATAATTTGTGTTATCTGTACTGGTGCCCAGGCACATTAGGTTGTGCCCCAAGGGGTCCAGAAAAAAGGGAAGTTACAAGTTACCCAAACATTTCAAGGGTATGTTATTATAGATGCAAAAAGACAGGCTTAGTTAAGGTAAAGGTTGACCTTGTCAGTGTAGATACCGGCCTAGGATATAACTACCCACCATAACTACTTTTAGTTAAAGTTTAATTTCAGACCATCCTTTGTGGTGACTTTAGGTCTCTGAGTTTACAAGCCCGCCATGCAGGCCTTCCCTGAGCTTATCAAGTTAGCATGTGACCCCTTTCGTCCACAGAGGTAAGAAAAAAAAGGGAACTGGCTTAATCCATCCACTTGGTGTCCATTTATTTACATTTTTAGATACCTGATATTTGTCAGAAGCTGGGCTAGTACATCAACTAATCACATGCATTCACACCCATACCACACATGCAGTCTTCTGTCCTCACATCATTTATGGCCTAGTTGAGCAGGAAAACATGAAAATAACTTTATAAAGCTGTATGTGAATGAAGCACATGCCATGCAGGGACCAATAATTGTCTATGGAAACAACATTGGAAAAGGAATAATTGGTTCTAACATGAGAGAAGGGAACACCATCTCAAGCGAAACGGGATTTTCTGGACTGGAACATGCAGTGTTCCCCTGGGCAGGATGGCTTCCCGGCTCTTGTCTGGTGGAGTCAAAGAATGAAACCACAGATGAAAGGTGGTATAGCAAAGGTGGAAATTTATTGAAGAACAAGTACAGACTCCCACGTGGGGAGAAGGAAAGAATCTCACAGCACAGACTCCCACATTGGGAGGAGAAAGAGTCCCACTGAGTCCCTTTTTCCTAAGGTTTATAAAGGCTACAGATCTTTAGGCCTTGATATCCCCTCTGATTGGTCACTATTCCCTTAGATTGGTTACTATAGCAACTCCTGAGCTCAAAGGTCCAACCTCACAGGGGACACGTGAGGCTGTCCTCCCCTCCTTCCTCATTGTTTCCCTATTGCCTCTGGGCTTTCTTCCTCCTTCCCTTTATTCTGTAAATGTGTATCTTTTGCTATTCCCAGTTCCCTTGTCTTATGGAAATGTAACTTCTGCTGCTCCCTCCTCCCTTGTCTTATGGAAATGTACCCTTTTGCAACTCTGTAGCCCTATGTTTTTTCCATGGACCCCTTAATTTCTAAAATTTCCTAAACCTGCCTATTTCACCCTAAAAATTCCTTTCACAAGGACCTCAGCACCTGAGCTGCCCCTTGAAGGATAAGTGGACTGGGGTGAGGAGGGAGGCAGGAGGGAGGAGGGCCTGACCTGAGGAATGAATCCAAGCAAAGCACAGGAGAAGCAATGATGGGTCAAGATTCTACTTTATTCACCTTTTGATTGTCCCCCATATTGAAGAAAAATTGTCTGGTACTTGTTAAAATCGTAGAGAAGACTTTATTCAGGACTCTTGCAATTGGGGTGAAGATGACCTCAGTCGGAGAGAGGTCAAGGTCAGCTTCAAATACAGCAAGGACTAGTGGGCTTTACATCCAATGAGCCGTGTGAGTGGATAGGGGTGGAAAATTACTAAGAGGAGACATCAAGGGGTAGGGGGGATTCTTGCTAAATTGACCTAACAAGATTCTTCCTAAGGGCAGGTCAGGTGCTTCAAACACCAAAGGTTGGGGTAAGGAATTTGATCAGATATTGAGAGTGATCAGATATCCCTGGTGGGGGATTCTCTCTAAACTAACTTAGCAGGATTCTTGCTACCAATGGACTAGGCAGAACAAAGACAGCCCCAGGTCAATGAGGCCTCTTTGAGAAGAGGGCTCAGAGGATCTGGCTCATGCTGGGTAAAGGAGAGAGTCCTGTTACCTACACACCCAGTAAGTGCTTACTTACATTTTGGCACAAAACGACTTTTGGATTTTAGTTTTAATTTGAGGAAACATTAACGCTTAAAGATTAATTTGTTTTCCCTTGGTAGTTTTCAAATTTCTTGGGGCTCTTTCGATTTGGTTTCTTTTTAAAAAGCCATATACTCTTAAAACAAAAAGAAGAAAAAACAACTATCTTCAGCATCAAATGATTAAGAGTACCTAGTCAATAATTTTATAGAAAGAAATGTAAATATAGGGAGACAGGGAGGAAAGGACTATGATGGTACCATGAATTGAAAGAGGAAAATACATTATTTTCTACATTCAAACTTGGAAAAGGGCTACTACTGAGCCACCGAGGAGTCGTGTGCTTTTCCTCTTGGTCTTCAGACCTTGAAGGGTTAGAATAGAAGAAGAAATTGAATAGGATAGATAGTGTCAAACATGGACTCTATAAAAAAGTGAATATGATATTCTAGCCCTTGTTGCCAAGGTGATTTGGTTGTTTAAGTGGGAAAAGTGTTAACAGCAGTCAAGAATTTTGTTTTTAGGCAGAAAACAGGAACTTGAAAGAAAGTGCCAAAGTTCCTCTTTGAGTTGGAACCCAGGACAAGGAAAGGGGGTTCCTCAGAAACTGAAATGTGTTCCAATGTTAGCAACCTAACATTTCAGGGGGTTGGAAAAAAACTAAAAGTTTCAATATTCTCTTTATTGTTGTTGTTTTTCACACAAGGTTAATTGTTTGCTTGCACTTGGGGACAATGTGTAACATATGCAGAATGCTCTTAAACTGGTAGTCCCAACAGTACACACCCACAAGGCAATTACAAAGGGTCTACAGTAGCCTGGGGGTTTTCTGAGCTGAAACCAGCAATCCTGCCTTCCACTGTCGGTGGGCAGTTGCACATAGAGGCTTCTTCATCTGAAGTGTATGTCTGGTCTGGGCGGCCAGTGGAGCCCTCAGAGAGGAGTCCTGGCTCCTAAGCGTTCAGGTTTCTCCTCTTTTCCTCTTCCCTGTCTCTGGGCTGCGGTCATTGGTCAGCCCTGTCTTTTTGTAACGTATGAGTTAAGGCATGAGTGGCTGAGCTTATCTCATAGGCAGAGCTGAGACTTTGGAAAGCCAATGACTGCTCTGTTACCAGCCCAGTCAGAGTTCAGCATGCACTCTGCTGCTGGGGGCTGTGGGGTTCCCTTACTTAGGAGGTTGTGTGGCTGTGCTGGACAGATCAGGAGCTGTATTTACAGGAACATGGTTTATCTTTGGCTTTTAATCGCCTATGTGTTTCCCACCTGCCCTCTTCACCCACAGTGTCCTGGTGAAATCATAGTTCTCTATAACGTGATATTTTCTCGCTGCCGAAATGTTGGATCTGGAATTTTATCAATGCCCTCTGCTACCATCCAGTGTAGAAGAGGTAAAAAAAAATGACCTTGATGGTGATTCACGAGGTTCGATCTCCTGCTAAATGTTTTTCTTTTTGCAGAATTTGCAATTTAGAAACAGGAAGTTCACCAAGGAATAATAAGGCAGGGAGGCAAGGGCAGACAAGTAGTGGCTTCTGAGGGCACCGAAAGTAGAAGGTAATATGCAATTATCTCTTTAGTTTCTTGGTGTTGCAGGAGATTCCTGAAACCTGAAAATGCTGGAATAAATGGCCAGGCACTGAATTCATAATTAGTCTTGTTACTTGAGTTCTTTAAACTCAAAATCAGTGATCGTTAATCCTGGCCTGATTTCTCAGTGCCATCAGGAACTGCTCGTCAATTGACATGCTTTGATAATGGTTATTCTCCTCTCCCATGAAATTCAGAATTGCATCTTGCGTCTCCTCTCCCTTGGACAGGGCACAGAAGCTGGTGGTGGTGCACAGCCCCTGACACATCAGAATATGGGGCGGCACTGCCACCAGAGACTGGAAACAGAGTCCGTGTCTGTGGCTGCAGTCCAGCTGGCATCCAAAAACTAGCTTCCTGTTTAGGCTTCTTTGGGAGCAAAAGCTTGGTTTCAGACCTTAATTCTGTTTTGACTTCGGGAGCGCAGCGCCCACTCTAGGGGGACAGTGAGACCAAGCTGACTCAGAGGAAGGAACCTCCTGTTGAGTCAGCCGCCCAGCTCCCCGTGGTCCGAGGTTTTCTTTAGAGGCACCCTGGCCCCAGCCTGAGAGGTCTGGGCTACCAGAGGGTTGAGACTTGAACAGTGTAGGTCGTACTTACTTTTGTATTTTCTCTCCCTAGAAAAGCATCATTTCATCTCATGAAGGGTTTATTTCAAGACCTACAAAACTGGAGGGGTGCGGGGGGCAGAACTTTCAAACATTTCCCTTACCTGTGCCACTTACTCTAGGGGGTCACAGGGCCTGCTTTTGAAAGATTTATAACCTAAGCCCAGCCGGTGGCTCAGTGGTTGAGTGTTGACCTATGAACCAGGAGGTCATGGTTTGATTCCCGGTCAGGGCACATGTCTGGGTTTCGGGTTCGATCCCCAGTGGGGGGCATGCAGGAGGCAGCCAGTCAATGATTCTCTCTCAGTATTGATGTTTCTATCTCTCTCTCCCTCTCCCTTCCTCTCTGAAATGTGTGTGTGTGTGTGTGTGTGTGTGTGTGTGTGTGTGTGTGTGTGTGTCTCGCAGATGACTCTACTACAGGTACATGTAAAGACACACATAAAAATTGAAAATATTTTAATAGGCTTACCTTTCTCACAACTGGTTAAGAATTGGTACCTAAGGAAACAATGCTCAAGAAATATTAGAATCCTTAATCTCATGAACTCATTGTGTGGACTTGATAACATAGAAGGGATATTATGGCCATCCCTGCAGGAGAACCCCGTAGCTGGGACTTTGGTAATTGATTTAGTGCTGGGATAGTAAGAAAGAGGCATAAGAAACATTTCATCACATGGAGTAAAAAATAAGAAAATATGTTTTTAGGTAGAACTGTATCTTCTGAATTCATGACCACCAATCCTGTTCAGGATTGTATATCTAAAATCCCATGGGCTTCCTACAGGGAAGAGCTCTGCAGTGCAAAGGTACTTTGTTTTTCTTTCTCCTTTGATAGTGTATCAGGTGCCGACCAGTTCAAGGGCCCACTGTCTTTTCTGCATTTCCCTTTTATACTTACAAGAGGTTACAAGAGGACGGTTCAAACGGATGATGACCAAAGATAGATCACATCTGATAGAAGAGCCACCACGGCCCATTCCCACTAGAAGGGCCTCCAAGAACAACACACACAGGAACTCGCCCTTTCCATTCTGAATGGTCTACAAAGTCATCTCTGCCCTCCTAGCAGGAGGATGACCTCCAGCCAAAGCCCCAGCGAGCTCTCCTCCGACCTCCTGAGAAAGGGTGGGGTTCATAGTACGAATTATGGTAAAATACAAAACGCTCATCAGGCATTGCCATAGGAAGTGTTCTATTGGATTCCAAGAGAATTATCCAATGGTGATTTAAAAATTATTAAATTGTGATGAGTATTCCATTTAAAACATTAAGTCCCCTGTTTTGTTATTATTTATATTTTTATTGATTTCAGAGAGTAAGGGAGACAGAGATAGAAACATCGAAAATGAGAGAGAATCATTGATTGGCTGCCTCCTGCACACCCCCTACTGGGGATTGAGCCTGCAACCCGGGTATGTGCCATTGACTGGAAATGGAACCCTGACCTCCACCTAGTCCATAGGTTGACACCCAACCACTGAGTGACACCGGCTGGGCTTAAGTCCCCTGTTTTAACCCTGTTCCAGCAGTAGGCTTATATAGATTGTTTCCACCCCTCAAATATATTTTTGATGGGTTACCCACAGTTTTGTTGTTGTTGTTGTTGTTGTTGTTGTTTTGGGGGGGAACAGGGGGAAGGTGTAATGAGGGAGAAGAGGGGCTACATGGGGGATAATTCTCTTTCATTTATTAACAGTTTCATTTAACAATTATTGAATTAAGCAGCTTATACCTTTAGTATTTATAAAACATAAATGTGTAGACATGGCAAGAGTGCGGAAGAATTAAGAGTTATGGCACGAAGTCACACCCAAGTGTATGACTATATGTCTATTGTATACGTTTACCATATCTCCCCACCTTGATTGTAAACAAGTGCTAACCAGAATACTTAGCAGCACAGACCGTTGGAGCCGGAGGCTATCAGAGGACCTGTCGAGTGACAGCGGGTTAAGGAGGGTGCACTGGTATCTAGATAAAAAGCTGTGTCTCTCTCACAGTCAAGGCCTCCCTCTGCTGTTCCATCCCCTCCTTTCTGTGTATCCCAACTGCAGCCACACTGTGGATTCATAGGCCAGGTTGGGCGCACAGGGAGCTGCAGGTCACCCTTCCAGCTTTAGTAATCTGACTTTTTTCAGGTCTCCATTCACTGGGGCTAAAATGAGTGTCCTTCTATAGGCCCTGCGCCCCCAAAACAGGCTGGTTCCCAGCAGGCTTCCCAGGAAGGCTTCCCTGCCCGAAACTGCCAGGACTTCCCAGAGTCTACACACCACGTCGTCTTTTGCTTGAGAGAACAGAGCTATGCAGTTGCTCTGACTTCTTCGCCATCCCACGGGACCTGGTTCTCAGCAGTGTAAACAGATCCCAGAGATATTTCTGTTTATCCCAACAGAACGTTGCCATCAGATAAGTGTCAGCTTAGCACAGACATTTGCTTTGCAGCCGCAAATGCATCATTGGTTAGCATGACTTCTCGCACTTAGAGAAACACATTTTTCCCCCAGTGGGCGGTCACCCCATTCATTGTTCAACAGTCAGTAACAAAGAAAAGCAATGATAGCAGATGAAGAGGGAGAGAGCAAACGGGGCAGGGAACCACTCCTGCCAGGGCCCTGCTCACTGTCTCCTGAGGCCACCCAGCACCCTGGGCCACTGGGTCATCACCTACAAACTTCCAGGGCAAACTCGCTTGGGATTGGGTGTCTCAAGTGAGGAGCAGGCACAGTGAAGGCAAGAAGAGCAACAGGGCCCCCTCTTGCCATCGCCTGTCGGACCGTCTTACTCCCTGTCCCCCAGTGCTGTCATTGTCCTGGTTCTGGCCCCTGGCCCTTTCCTGTTCATTCTGCCTCTTCGTCCCTGTGCGTCTCAGACCACTTAGTCTGCTGTCCCTTTGTGGGAACTGCGCTGCTGGATGTCCCGTGGCCCCCTGGCCCTGATGCCCTGCAGTCCTTACCAGCTGCCAGGTCCACACGGGCACAGCCTCTCAGGGCAAAGCCCACCAAAGGCGAGGGGCACTTAGCGGTAGGGGACAGCGGGGTCCTGTGAGCTGTCCTTGCACACAGGGTGGGATCAGTGTGTGGCTGACTGAGTGACAAAGTATAGTTAGTCTACAGCAACTCACCATATCCTTGTTGCCATTTTTCATGTCCAGGATCCTCAGATGTCAGGGTCAATGCTGACAGAGACTGAGGCCGCTTGGCACTGGCCAAATGTCTTTCCCTGTGGATTATATTCCCCTTTAAACTTAGGCAGGAAGTTCACCTCTTCAATTTTAGGCTGCGTTGTAATGAAGTATTGTTTTATTTTCATTTTACATGACTTGGAGAATGGGTGGTCCAAGGTGTTGTTTCCAGCTCGTGTCACCGGTACCCAGCTACAGGCAGTGACACCCCTGCTGCGCCTCAGCTAGACAACTAATGTTGATTGACAATCTAGAGACAGGCCCCACCCTCAGGGAGACTGACTCAGGAGTGGGGTGTTCCAGGCAGATGAAAAACAGACCTTATTTCTTACATCAAAATAAATGTTGGCTCCCAACTTTCTTTCCCGCCACCAATGCCTTAGGTCCTGGATGCCACACCTGTTCCCTGGGATTCTATGGCAAGAGGTGGTTTTCTAACTCTACTTTCTTGACATTTTAGTCCATTACACACGTTCCTACCATAAACTCTACCCTCACAAGCTCTGGGTCTTTCCTATTGCCTATCACATCCGATCTAAATTCCCGTGCCTGGGATAAGGAAATAGAGGAGGGTTAGGTAGTCAGGGAGGGGACTATGGGAGGGAAAGTAGACTGGGAAAGACTAGACCCAGTTAGGTGAGAGTTGCTAGGGCAACCCAACTGGGAATAACCAATAGACTGAGAGTTTCCTCTTCGAAAGAACCAATCAGAAGCCAGCAGGGCATATATCTTACCCCGAGACAGCTTCCAGGGCAACCCACTTGGGTCCCCTCCAAGCTAGAAGGAGTCTGCTATCTCAATAAACTTGGCTTTTGCTTACCTCTTTGTCCACGAACTTATTCTTTGATTTTGCAAGACAAGGAGAACTTGGTCCCGAACACCGCATTTTGGCATCAGGATCACGTGACCCAATCTGACCCTCCACACTCAGCTCTCCTTTGAGCAGTTTCTCCATGATCCCAGCTGCCGGGGTAGATTTCTAACTTAATGAGGTGTCACTGAAAGCTGCTTTTGAACGTGTACATGGCACACATTGCACACATTTCCTTCTAAAGCTGTCAGATTAATGAGAACACGTATTACGTCATGAGAAGGTTGCTTGATTTTGCTTAGCTATGGCTGCTTTTGACTGAGGCGGAATCTTTGAAGCCAGGGAACCATGCTTATAAAAAGAAAATGAGGGCAGACGGGGCTATTAAAGCTGGAGGAGCCTGGCTGGGCAGCCCTGGCACATGGTGTAGGAGGTGCTTTAGGAAACACTTCGTTGATCTGTGTCTTTGGAAATCAGAAAGTAGCTACCACCGTTATCTATTTCCTTGCTGCCCCTCTCCTTCCTACTGATGAGAGGCAAGAACTCTCAGGCAGTTTGGGTCTGCATGGTCACTTCTGGAAAACTGAGCTCGTCCCACACCCAGAGTTAGGGTCCTTCCCAGTCCCCACCGGACCACACTAAGGGGCCAAGTGGGAGTGACCCCATGCATCCAGGAAATCATTTTTGCCTTGAATCACTCCACTGGCTGTGGCTATTTTAAAAAGCAAGAAGATATTTAGACCTGCCACAGGTCTTTAGGGCTAATTTTTTTAAATTAAATTTATTGGGGTGACATTGGTTAATAAGATCATATAAGCTTTAAGTACATTTCTATGATACCTGATCTGTATATGGCATTGTGTGCCCATCACCCAAAGTCAAATCATCTTCTGTCACCATATATTTGTCCCCCTTTACCCTCCATGCCCTTCCCTCTGGTAACCACCATATTGTTGTCTATATCTATGAGTTTCTTAAATTTTAGTCTGCCCTGAACCAGACTGCATCCTGAGACCCCATGGGGGCTTGGGCATCTCTGATGTGTCAGGGCCTGTGCTCTAGGTCAGGGACTCACACCCAAACATTGTATCTCTGATCTTCTAATTGGAGGAGGGAGAGGGGGTTGATGACATGCCTCCTTTGGTACTAAGCACTGTCACACACATAATCAGGAGACCGATTTGGGTGAGCATTCCTATTCTGCTATTCTGAATCCCAGAGAGATAAAGTCATGTGCCCAAGATCACACAGCTAGTCTGGGAGGAAGCTCAGATCTAAGTAGATGGCCCACATGCTTTTCAGAGTCCCCTGCTGGATTTAGAGGCCAGAGTACCAATTCTGCTACTAATAGCTCCGTTTTTCTCTATGAGCCTCTGTCTCCCCATCTTCCACAAGAGCTGAGACCCCCATAACATGCTGGGTTTTCAGAGGATCAAATGAAAAGTGATAACTCAAGAGAAAATGTTTAGCGCAGACCCCTATACCTGCTTAAGAGGTTGCTTGGCAACAGCCGGAGCTTCCTACAACTCTACTCATCTATACAGGGAGGAACATGAAAATAATTTGAGATTTCTAGTTAGCAGTTCCTCTAAAATATATTTTACAAAAGGAAAGAAGTAAAAATGAAGCAGTAAAAAAGAGAGTTTGAGTCTCCTTCCGGAATATTTTTAAAGCTCTATTCCTTTTCAAAATTTGCAGCCAATGTCAACAAATACTTAGTTTGTCTAATCTTCCAGTGGTTTGCATAGAAGGTGGAATGAGATTTTTTCAAAGTTGGGACTTCCTGTTTTTCCCTGGTCGGTGTTTTTCTCTTTGACTTCTTCAATTTTTGCATCAGCCCAGAAAACATGTACTAGTAGTACAGACATATGGGATGAGTTTTAAATGCATAAGTGTTTGAGAGAGTTAGAAATTACATGATGTAATAGTTTATGTCATATTTTCTCTATTTAGCATACTTTCATCTTTACATAGAAATAATTACAGAGAAGTAGCTTTTGTTTTGTGGAAAGGGTCTTTTAGAAAGACCAAGGGGAAAATCTGAATGCATTTTCATTTGTGAGGAAACATCATATTCTGTGTTGGGCAATTAACAGGCATTATAAAGCTTATTTTAAAAACAGATTAAATTTTACTGTCAGAGTTATGAATTTTATATAATGAGGAAATCTATTTACTAATCAAAGTCCAGAATTACCATTATTTTTGTCCTTACAGTGCAATTTTAAAAATCTGCACTTTGTCATTTAGAAACTTAACAAATAACCTTGGAAAATTCCCTTTTACTTCCAGTAAAATAGGAAGAAAGGTTTATTTTGTTTTTTTTCTTTTGTGTTAAGGAGAGTTTACCAAGCCAAGACACTGAACACTTCAAAGAATTTCTAGAAAAGGGTCTTCTGAATCACTGCCCCTTTGAAAAAACAACATAAGTTTAGGGCAATTGAACTAGACTAGGGTAATTGAAATGTGTTATAGGAATATTCAATTGCTTTTTTAAAAAACCACATTTAACCCATAAGGAAGCTCAAGATTATGAGACGTGGTACGAGAATCCTAACATTGAGGTTGGAATGATTCTTAAATTCTTATATAAATGCTATTATAGGTAATGTCAGATGAGTTTAAATGTGGTTATACTAAAAGAGTTCAAGCTAATTTTTTTTTCTTTTGCACAGATATTTAGGTCACATTCCATATATTTTTGTTCAGCAGTTCCCTTTTTGACCCATTTGATCAATTAGAATTACTATCTTGTCTATATGATTTGTTTTTTTAATTTTTTAAATAATTCTTTGTTGTTGAAAGTATTACATATGTCCCCTTTTCCCCCCATTGGCCCCTTCCAGCCTGCTGTCTATATGATTTGAATAGCTGTAGTGTTGTGTTTATATTTTAGCACACTTGTTTCTGTGATAGCCCTTCTATGTGTATCTCTCTCAGCCTTTATACTGTCTTCCCCACCCACCATGTTTTCCATCTTCAGATCTTCAAATCTGTCCTTCTTGTCATACAAAACTGCCCTGGTCCTTACCACAGTTAACCAGTGAGTAACAATTCATACAAGCCCCTAGTTCTAAGATTTGTGAGGGATATAAAGAAAGATTCAAATATATGTAGAGAATATGTCCTGTTGGCCTGGCACTGTGCTCTTCATTGACTAATGTGTGTGACCTGGTGGTCATTAAAGGTTAGCATGTGTTTGACCACCATATTGTTTTCATTGGTCAATAAAGAGCATGGTGCCATGCCAGTAGCCATACTTACTTAATGTATTTGAATGAATGAAATAGTTCTATAAGTAAATAAGTGATGACCTGTGACAGGAGCTGTCCTGTGGCTGAGACTGGTTAGGGAAGGGTTCCTGGGGTGGGGGGAGGCGGGGGGAGACTTGACCTTGATCTCAGAGGATGTGCGGAAGGGACAAGGAAGATGCTAGCATTTCAGCTGGTATTAAGAGGTAGCTCAGTGAGGGAATTCAAGGGGGGCATTGACAGCCTCCAGGAAGCTTTCTCTGACCCTGCAGACCGCAGACCGGCAGGGTAGGTGCCTTTATGCTCTAGTCAGGCTGCGTTAGAATATTTGTTTTACCTATTTGTAAATAAATCATGATTTAGGTGCTAAAGTCCAAAAAGGTGGAAGTAGGTCACCTTAAGTAAGCAGCAGCAGGACAGAGTGTCAAAAGAGAGAGGATTCCTCTTCTCTCCCACCCCTAGGTCGATGTTTTACAACTGCCTTTTGGCCAGCACACAACTTCTAGTATTCAGCCTTGTTTTTAAAACCGTTGGAAACCATGGCGTATTTCAAATGAGACAAACAGAGGGAATTCTTCTAAGAGGTCTCATCCCAGGTATTATGAAAAGTGTGCCAATAACATAGCAACGTTCGCTTTGTGGGGTGGTTACTTGGCTTTGCACCCCAGGAATTTGGCGTTTCATTTATTTTGATGATTCACTTTGATTCTAATTGATCAAAATATGTGTAAATGAGTGCATTAATGAAGTTACCTTTTTTTTTTTTTTTACTTTAAACTATCAGAGCCTTTGGTTGTAGCTCTACTGGTTTGATAGACACCTTTCCCAGGCACTCACAGGGACCTCCCTGGCGGCTTCTGCCAGGCAAACACCGAAGACAGCTTTGTCACATTAAATATTGTCTGCCTGAGTTTTGTTGGGATTCCTTTCCAGGTATGTGTGTGTATATGCCTGTGCATGTGTGCATGTGTGTGCATGTGTACGCAGGTCACTGGTATAGAACATCCATGGAGTAGATGGACTGACCTGTTTGATGCCCAGTTTTTACTCTCTTGCACCCACCGCCTAAAGGCAATCAGTTCAAAAGCCTCAGTCCCTTAGAAACCTTTCACAAGGCTCATGTGTGCCAGTCATATAAATACCAGCAGCGAGTCATAACCAAACCCCAAGCAAAAATATATGAATTCTGCAGCTGAGAAGCCAATAAATTTTTTGGACAAGTTGTAGGTACTGGGGTGACGCATTATCCCATCTATGAAAGAAGCCCATAAACAACTTTGTCCACTGTCAAGAGCCTCTCTGAGCATCGGGCCACACTGGTGCTGGTGGAGCAGGTGCCTGAGTTCAGGGAGGCGCCTGCGGGGCTGTGGTCGCAGGCGTGTACTCGTCCCCACGCTGTGCGGTGCCGATGGCAGAGCATAAGTGACCTGACAACTCAAATGTATGATGACTTCAGTCTCACTCCATTTGTCTTCCACATTTGCAGGAGCAGTACTTGCTACACATTACTGTTGAAAAAATAATCTTCACTTCAGGACCTTTGACAATTTTGATAATTTTGGCTTTATCCAAAAGTTGTCTTCGATCTAATCACCTAATCCTCTCTGCTTACAGAAGCAATTGGCACTCTCTGTAATATCTGAAGCGAAGTGGAAGGAGGGCTTGGTTTCAGTGTAATAGAGTGATGGTTATGATCAAAAGACCTGAGGTCAGCTGTCTGGATTCTTCTTCAGCTCCCTGTCACCCTGGCAAAGTGACTTGGCCTCTCCCTGCACCAGTTTCCCCACCAGCAAGCTGGGAAATAGCGGTACCAGCCTCACAGAGTTGGCGGGTGAAGTAAAGATCTGAGAGCAGCAATTGTCACAGCGCGAGCCCTCGGCAAATGTTAGTGGCTAAGATATTCTCATCACCATCGTTATTGTGCTTACTGGGTTTCATGAGATCCAAATGCAAGTAGGCATCCCCTTTTCCTTCTCTTTGTATAAATGAATTATAAATGTCAATAGGAGGCAATAGACACTTCCAAATGTTACGGTTGGAAAAATAGAATGGTGCTTTTGAGATGCTCAGAGACCCACAGCTAACTTTAAGGTGCTGGAGTAATCAGTATGTAGGCAGGGAGAAAGTTGGGGCAGCGGGGGGGACACAAAAAACTCCCCGGATCTCAGGGTCTATTCCAGACTACTTTTTATGAAGTTGTGTTGTTATTTTTTAATATAAAAGCATTGAAAACTCAGTTCTGAAGTAGAATGGATGTAATCTTGAGATATTAACCAATAAATATTATCATTTGGGGATGATATAACTTTATAAGTGTAAAAAAGTATGGGCATTTCTGTAATAAAGATGCGCTCTCAAGGTGAGGAATAAGTAAAGATTCTCAAGTGGCACAGGAAACTTTGGGGATTTTTTAAGCACAGCAGGATGTTCATAGTATTATCTCTTCCCTATGAAGCCTCCCACCATCTTGAATTAAAGTTAAATTTAGGTGAATATGCTTTGTTTTTAAATGAAAACTCCAGAGGATTTGAGGAGGGTCCTATGACACCACAATATATTGAATGAACTAACATATTTCCAGATGATGAGGTCAAAAGCAAAATGCTTTTATTTCCCCTGAAGTGCAGAGGAAACCCACAGGAGAAACCCGAGTTAGCCAGACTTCGTACCTGTTTAGTAGTGTATCTATTCTGTATAGAAAACTCCTCTCCAGGTGCGGGAAGTAACACAAGTGTCGTATTTTGGACTTGCCCTGAGTGGCCTCCGGGTTTTCGGGAAGCACTAAATATGGACACTGCCCCACGGAGCCATGCCTTGGACACCGAGGAGGCCAGGTTTCATTTGACTGCTACTCCCTTTAAACCACAACCTCGTGTGTGGGTGTCAAGTTCTTGGCTGGCGCGCCAGCCAAACAGAGTGAGGGTGTCTCGTTTAGGGCACTATAGATCCTTGAGAAAATAAAGCATGGCTTGGAAAACTACCGGGAAGACAAATGATCTAATTTAACCCAAACCACTTTTTAAAATACAGACCAACAGAACAATAACAGTGGAAAATTACAGCACCCGGGCTCCTGGGGACTATTGAAGTCCAGGATGGTGATGATCCACGTCCTTGGGAGAAGCGGTTCCCACAGGTCGCGTTGCCTGCGCGTGGGCTTCTGAATTTCCACATTTCCACAAATGTGCATTTTCTGAGGATCTTGGGTTTGAAAAAGATTTTAAAACCATTTCATCTGTGGCAATAGTGAGTTTGCTTTATGTTGAAGCTGTAGACAGGAGTAGTCTTTTATCAAAGAGATTAGATGGCAGTCTATAGCAAGACAGAGTTCTTACCCGGCCCTGTGTCCCATTGGTTTTTCTAATCCAGGATGAGGCCAGCGAAGGAAGTATTCATCTTACTCAAAGTAAAAAAAAAAATGGGACGTTTAGCATCTCATATAATAGTCTCCTGCTATTTTAAGGAACAATACCAGTTTCCAACTCAGCACCTTTATGTGGAAGAAATTGAAATGCCATTTCTATATGAGCCACATGATCAATTTCTTTTGACCACGTGGCCATGAATATCAGTTACAAGATCAGGGTCCAACAGCCTTTGGCCCTCCCTGAATCGTGTAGCCATCTCTCTCGGTGCCTGGTTGCCCTCCCAAGCACCCCCCTTTCAGAATGTGGAGGTCATGCCCTGGTTGTCTGGGGCACACTGAGCTCTCAGCAGGGTTCTCTCCGCTTCTCCAGGATCTGGGCAGGAGGTCCTCTTATCCTCTGAATCTGAACTTCTTATTTGCTTCTGACAGCAGCTGACTTCTGTTACAGGATTTGACTCCATAGGAACAGTTTGTCCCGTATCCCAGTTGACATCCAAAGGACATGAAGAAAAAAAAGAGAGAGAGAGAGAAAGAGAGAGTCAGAAATAATCTTTGCTTAAGCTTTATACCTAAGAGGCTAATCATGTGACCCAATATTGAATTCTATTTATGTCTGTGTGTCTACAGTTCAGCAGCCAACCTTTATCCAGTAGGCACCCGGTGCCAGTATGGCAGAGGAGAAATGCCAGTGAAAGTCCTTGCCTGCCTCTTGAGATAACATCAGGACTCCAAGAAGGTCTATGGTGCTACCACCATCCCTTTGCATATTTTAAATACATAGATTCTACCAAACATAAGTTTATTTACCCAGAAAACCAAACCTGCAGCTGGAGATTTTATTGACCAGATATAAGATACCAGATTTGCTACCAGATCTAGGCTGTGTGTTATAGCTAACACATTCATTTTTTCACATCCGGATTTTCGACTATGCTCAGCACTGTGCTAAGTAGATGTAGGAAAACTGGTGACAAATAAGCCAGTTCCTGCTTCAAGGAGTCTAGTGAGATGGGGGTCAAGTACACAGGCAACCACAGCTCACCTGGCAAGTGCAGTGACAGGGCCCAGGGTCCGTGTAGGTTGCAGAGCACAGAGGAAGGGCTAGGCCTAGGAGAGAGCTTCCCAGAAGATGCGATTCCTAAACTGATGATGAGTTTACCAGGTGAATGGGGTGGGAACAGGGGTAAAGGTGGTTCTGTGTAGAGAAAAGAGCTTAAGCATAAGCCTTTAGACGAGAGAGGATGGTATGTACTAGTATATCCAGAAAACTGCAAACAGCACTCATAAAACACACAGCACTCCTGGCAAGGCGACTGTGGGGGCAACACTTCCCAATTTGCTCTGGGCAACATGCGGCTAAAGGGCCTTAGCTGGCTCTGTGGGTCTGGCTTAAGGTTCCATGGTACCCCGGAGGGTAGGATGGCTGTGGAAGAAGATAATGAGGTAGAATGGGTGGTGGAGAGTATCACCAGGTTCCTGCAAGGCCCGGACTGGTCCATCCCCATCTTGGATGTCATGAAGCAGAAAATGTGAAGTTTTTGGTGATGAAGAAGAAGGCAAATTGACCTGTGCTGAGATACATCAGGAATGAAAAGCTGTTAAAAAGTTATCTCAAAGAAGTTGAAACTAATGAAGATCAATTTCCAGAAGTGTGCACTTCTCCTCTTGCAAAGACCTGCACGTCACAGACCACTTTGCGACCTGTGTTGGCCACAGAAGATTTTACTCTCTTTAAAGCAATGATGGTCCAGAAAAACATGGAAGTGCAGCTGAAAGTCGTTCGAATAATTCAAGGGAGAAATGGTGTGTTCCCTGACTGCTTAGCAGATGGTTCTGTGTGGTCAGTGATCTTCAACAGGAAGCGATAAACATCCTGAGGGAAGTTCTTCAAAAATCAAAGGAGGAATAAGCCCAAGAGGAAGAAAGGAAAAGAAAAAAAGAAGTTGTCAGAGGCTAAAACAGAAGAGCCCCATGCATACTAATGAAACTGCAAAACTGAATAATTCCCAAGGGATGGTAAACATGCACACCCACCCTCAGAAGTGAAAGTGCATTTTGCTAATCAGTCAGTGCAACCCTTGACTGGAAATATTGCCTGAAACTTCCTCTCTCCCACAAAAAGGCCTGGAGAGGTGGATCTGAGACCTGGCGCCGACAGAAAGTAATTGAAGTTGTGGGAGGGGGTGGGATCACTGAGCGAGAATGGAGAATGAAAAGAGGAAAGGGCCCAGACAGATCCCTGGGAATACCAACACTTATGAGATGAAAAAAGAGAAAGCCTCAAGGGGAAAGAGCTGAAGCAGAAGAGGTGGGAGAGAAACGTAGAAACCTCAATGTCATTATAGCCAAGGGGGAAAGGGGTTTCCAAGCGACCATGGCCAACTGGGTTAGATCTACTGAGAGGTGAGACAGTTGAGGACAGAAAAGTGCCCAGTTGGTTTAGCAGGAAGAGCATGCGTGGAGGAGAGGAAGGCAGAAGCCAGAACTCAGTATGTATTTAACAAATTATTACTTATTGACCCTGTAATGTGGTGAGACCATGTTATAGCTGTAGTTCTGGGGGTACAGACCAGGTTCCTGCAGTTTGGGAGCTGCTATTTGGACAGGCTGAGGGGTAAATGAAAAAAAAAAGTGCAAATGATGAGAAGTTACCTATGAAAGGGAGGTGAGAAGGAGGGTGGTAACTAGAAATAGAGAAGAGTCAGGAGCAGGTTTATTTTTAAAATGGAAGAGACTTATGTTTGTACAAGTAAATGTTGGGAAAGAGCCAGGTAAATAGCAAAAATCAGACAAACAGGAGAGGAAAATGGTGGCTTGTGACAAGGCTCCTGGCAAGGTTGGAGGGACACAGATGTAAAGACCCAGGTAGATAGCCCTGTACTCGCCCTGGTCAGACTGACTTTTCCGTTGGATCAGGAGAGAGGTGAGAAAGGGTTGGGTGCAGATGTGTTTTGTTGAGGTTTGTTTTAAGGGGAGAAGCAACAATATATTTTCTTTCTACATAGTGGACTTCATATTCCAGATGAAATAAGAGGTGAGTTTACCTGCTGAGAATGGAAAAAATGGAAGCATAACAGAGCAGCCCAGTTGAGGATGGAAACAATAAGTGTGTTGTGGTCACAGTCTGTGTTGTTGTATGTTTGATTCTAGCCACTTTCAAAATCCAAGTAGAAGTCTATAAATATAGATAAGAATGGAATAGGTAAATGATTCGATGACTCCAAGGTCAGAGAATTCAGATAATAAGTTGTGGGTGTTATTGACATGGGTGTGATTAAAGGAATGATCATAAAATGTAGGCTAGAGTAGTAAGGAAGGACAGAGAGGAGCCAAGATAGAGAAGGTAGGGGAGTCAAGAGAGTGAAAGTGAGAAGAGTAGTGAGGATTAGAATAGAGAGAGTAGGAGAAACAGAGGGAGAGCCTCACAGATCTCCCAGACAGAAGATAAGCTGTGCTCCAGACCTGCTCTCAGGGAGGAGGTGTCATCCCCTGGACCGGTTCCCCAGGGAGCACAGCATTCCTCCCAGCTAGCAAGGGATGCTTGCTGTTAACAATGGCATGAGGTGATGGGAGGTGAGTTGGCAACCCTTGGTCTGAAGACTCTCCATCTGCAGTACAGAGATGTTTCTGGTTTCCAGAGCCCAAGTTTGAAATGTCAGAATCTCCCTTAGGGTTTAACGATCTAAGACCGCTCATACCAGGGAGATTACATGTGGGATTTTTTAGCCATTTCCCCGGAGTTGTGTGATGTTGCATGTTTTTTTGTTTTGTTTTTTACTTTTTAATATTCTGTCATTTGCTAACTTTCTGGGTTGGGGGTGGGGGGGGGGTGGGGAGGAATCATACAATAGAACACCATGAACTTGGCAAACACTGTGAGATACTCAGGCATGTCGGACCCACTAAATGCCTGCTGGACCCTGGTATGTTTCTAAGTCAGATGTTCCACATTGCTGGGTGTGAGCAAGGCCCCATCCCATTCCATCAAGGACCAGGCCAGGCCGTGGCTGGAGGGCAGCTTCATATTTACCATAGTAGGAGTACTGTTAGATATGGCTCTCACCTAATATGTGTTCACTTTCGGAAGCTCCTGCGTGTTTAGAAACTTGCCTGTAGACAGCAGGTGAACCTACTTATGACTATCTGGGGACAGTATTCTGACTCAAGGCCTAATTCATTCTAAAGACATCTCAGACACTTGTTCAGCTGAATTTCAGAACTGTAGCTCTTCCTCTTTATCAGCCACAGCAACTGTTCTTTCTGGCTAGCTCATTAATGCCGAACTCCAGCATATTTCTAATACTGGTGTTACATGGAAGGTTTGCCACATCCTGACGGTGTTTAAATTTATTCCTAGAGTGCTATAGGGCTGAATCTTGGACTCCTTTCAATCTATATTCTGTCTGGATTATCTCATTTAACTCCTGCCTTTCAATACTGTATTATGTCTGTGGCCCAGACGTCCCCCTTGGACTCCAGACTCATGTAGCCAACTATCCTACTTGACTTTTCTGTTAGAATTCAATGGGCAGCTCAGACTCCACAGGGGCCCCCAAATGGAGCTCTTGCTTTTTCCTTCCAAATCTTCCCTTCCCCGGTCTCCTCATCTCAGTCAGTAGCTACACCATCTGACCAGTGACTCAAGCCAAAATATTCAAGTCATCTTTGGTTTCTCTTTCCTTCATGCCCACCCTGTAGTCCACCATCAGTTCCATTCTTTTTACGTCCAAAAGAACTCTCAAAGCACTCTGCTTCTCTTCATCTCCTCTATCCGCCCTAGTCCAAGCCAACGCCTTCTCTTTCCCAGGTGACCACAAAACTCTTGACTTCCTGCTTCTGCTCTTCCCTCTCCAGTCCACTCTTATCCCCACAGCCAGTGTGAGCCTCTGTCCGCCCTCTGCTCTGACCCTTTAATGGCTTCCCACTGCTCTTAGAACAAAACACACATTCTTCACCAGGACTTGGAATGACCTCGAGTGGCCTGTTTTTCCAAACTCACCCTATCCCCCTCTCTGTTCCTCTTTCTGTTCTAAACCCACCTGCAGGCCTGTGCCTTCCTCTAGCTTTTCACTCAACTGGTTCATTCTAGTTCTTCAGGACTCAGCTCAAATATCACGACTGTGGAGGGGTTTCCTTGTCTAGTCCATCTGAATAAGCTCCTCTTGGGAGTCCCCGGCTCATTAGCATATTTCATTTCTTCACCTGCCTCAGTAAACATTTATACTACTTGTGTCCACTTTACTACATTCTCTCAAATAGTGGTCATGTGACCCCCTATCATGTTGTAGGGATGTAGCATGGACCAGACAAAGTTTCCTATGCCATGGAGCTTGCTTTCAAATGCACAAGAGAGACAATAAGACAAATAACAAGTAAACAGACAATGTAATGTCAGGTGATGAACATGCTTTGAAGGAAAACAGGGTAAACAAAATGAGACAGACAGATGATGCAGACAGTAGGTGACTGAAGGCTATGTAAGAACTAATGACTGATAAGGAAACATCCCAAATAAGTGAGTAATGAGTGTTTTATTTAAGAAATGAACTATTTTGAGAAACTTAATTTTAAGCCATATCTCACAGCATAAGTTCCAGAAGGCTTAAAAAGCTAAGTGTGCAAATGAAACCATAAACTAGAACAAAATTACCTTACCTGTGGGTGGGTAAGAATGCAGAGTCCATAAGTATGGAAAGAAACTCCATGAAATGATTGATCGACTACATAATAAATATTTCTGTGTCAGAAGAAAATTATGAAGTTAAGAAAGTGAACAAATTTGAGGAAATGCTTGCTACAAATGGGAATAATAGAAAGGCTGATAATGTTAATATCCTCAATTCTAAAGCTTCTTTTTCCCCTTGCATTTTAATATTTCTTAAAATTGGGATATGTTTTCCAATCACTATGTACATTTAATGTGATCACTAAAAATGTCAAATCAATGGTTTATCTTACAAGTAATAACATCTTATAATAAAATATTTTTAAGTCCATAAAAATCAGTATGAACATTAAAGTTCCTGGTAGGAAATAGCACATTCATTTAACAAATATTTGAACTTTTGTGCTGTAGCAAAGAGGTGGGTGTAGAGTGGTAAACAAAATATGCAAAAATCCTTGCTTTTAGTGCCTTCTCCAGGCACTGCTTGGTGTGCCCTGTACACCGCTTGTATCCAGTCTAAGATCAGTTGGGCTGTTTCAGCAAGAATAAGGACCTTGACCAAGGCCACTCTGTAGTTTAGTGATAGGAGCAGGTCCAACTGGGTCTGTGTGGCTCTAAAGCCAGTGCTCTTTCCTCACATGACCAGAAATGGTGAGCTCAGTGGAGCTTTCACACTCAGTGTTGGGGACAGCGCTGTCACTCCTGTGCCCTTTTCCTTCTCACCTGCCTCAGCACTGGGCTTCGGGCTCAGTCAGTGAACTGTTGGTACAAGTAGAAAGCATTAAAAAAAAAAAAAGCATTGCAGTGGACACATACAAAGTCTAAATCGACATTATTTAGGTGCCCTCCGGTATGCTTTTAAAACTTGTACTAAGTCATATGTTCGTTTAAATTTGAACAAACATTTCAGCAATGAAAAAATAAACCAATGTACAGCTATAGATTTTGGGAAGGACAAGAAGGAAAAAGAACCAACCATAACCGTTCTCAGCAGCTGAGAGGAGTGTAATTAGAAGGTGTCCTGAGTTGAGTTGGGTTCTGTAGAAGCAGATCCCGTGTTGGGGAATTCTTGTCCAAGTGACTTACGGAGCAAGTGTTCTCAGGAGGAGAGGGGAGCAGTGGGCGATGGAGAAGAGTTAAGTAAGGATGTGGTCTCCTCTTTAGATTTGCTTCCACCTGGTCCCACAGGGAGCTCTGGAGCACCAAGTGTGCCAGAATGGTCCCTCACTGAGGCAATGGTCCCTCGCATGAGGCAGCCATTGGCCCATGCTGCCTGGGAGTCAAGTGTAGCTTAACCTACCCTAAGTGGCTGGGGGCAGCTATGAGCCATTAGTGGACAGATCACAATATCTGGGTATGGGTGCACTGCCCAGTACAGGGATCTGGGTGGGATGACAAAGGGTTAGAGATATAATGGGAAATAATTACCAGAAACTAGCTTTGTCAGAGAATGATACTGAATTACTATAACTTTTATACATTTTTTAAAAAAAAAATAGATTTTTATTGATTTCAGAGAGGAAGGGAGAGGGAGATAGAAATCAATAATGAGAGAGAATCATTTATTGGCTTCCTCCTGCACATCCCACACTGGGGATCAAGCCCACAACTGTGGCATGTGCCCTTGACCGGAATTGAACCCGGGACCCTTGAGTCCACAGGCCAACGCTCTATCCACTGAGCCAAACTGGCTAGGGCCTATCATACATTTTAATTCTAGATTTTTCTCAAATCATTTTGCACATTGATACTTTCTTATGAATTCATTTTTGCTAAGTGCTTTGCATAGAATGTCCAACTATATAATGGTGGATATATGTCATTACATGGTTGTTAAAACCCCTAGAATGTATAACACCAAGTTGAACCCCGATATGCACTGTGGTCTCTCAGTGATAACGATGCATCCATTGGAGGCCCATTGATTGTAATAAATGTCCCACTGTGGTAGGGGGTGTTGACATGGTGGTGGTGGTCGGGGGGGCTGTTTGTGCTGGGGCATCGGTTATATGGAAACAGTCAGTACTTTCCGCACATTTTACTGTGAATCTAAAACTGCTCTAAAACATAACATCTATTTTTAAAGTATAGAACTCTGCAGAAAGCTGACCCTTCTGCTCAGTCAGTTGTCTGTACATAAAGACCAAGACAATGTTCTGGCAACATTTAAAAAATAGAATTCTCTCCACTTGGACATCCATTCCCACCATCTCCAGTGTAATTGATTGTCTAGTTGATGGGAAAGTTAGTTTGGAAATGCCACCCTGACCAGGCCAAGCCCTTGGTGCCTCAGAGGGCCCTCAGGGAGGTTGGTTAATATAATCAGAATAGTCTATGATTGCATCTTGTTGAGCAGGCATTATTTAAAAACAGTATATTTGGTTTAATGGTTTTCTTTTCATATCTGTCTGCACAGAACTTAGGAATATATTTCAAGTTAAAGTACAGTAAGAATCGAGTGAATAGCATCCATTGATGGCATAATAAATTCCTTCGATACCTTTATTCACAGCACAGAACTCATTCTAGGCCGTGAAGGATACCTACCTAATGCACACACAATATTTCAGGTTATGCGTGTGTGTGTGTGTGCGCGCACGCACACACGCACACACACACACACACCTTCCTTTAAAGAAACAACAAATAATTATCCACTCCATTTAAAGTGGTTGACTCATTTCCAGAATGCCTATTGCTGTTATATAGATTCAGCCTACTAATAGCATTTAACGTGTGAAGCTTTTAACCAAAACTTCTTAGAATTATTTTCTGATATTAACATAAAATGCTCATTGGGTGTGTTTTATGACTTTAATGGGCAGGCATCTCCCCCGCAGGAAGCTACTTCAGACGGAAGCTAATATGGATGAAAATGAAAACTAATAACTTTTATGAAATTACAGTGAGATTTGCCCTATAAGCTGCTTAGTGTTTCCATGGAAACGTGATCTGTTGAGCTTTGTTTTAGAAGTGTCATTCCCGGGAGATGAGAAGGGCTTTCTAATGCTGTTTGTGGGTTGTCTTTCCCCTCGCAGGCCTTGAACCGGGGCATCGCGGCTGTCAAGGAGGATGCGGTGGAGATGCTGGCCAGCTACGGACTGGCCTATTCCCTGATGAAGTTCTTCACGGGTCCCATGAGTGACTTTAAAAATGTGGGCCTGGTGTTTGTGAACAGCAAGCGAGACAGAACCAAAGCCGTCCTGTGCATGGTGGTGGCCGGCGCCATCGCCGCGGTCTTTCACACCCTCATAGGTAAGGCTGTGGCCCAGCTTTGGTCATTTCTCATTCCTTTGCGTTTAGTTAAATGTATGTGTTGTAATAAGTGATTTCTTCGGTAATTACGGTAATTATTAAACCTTTCTCACAATGTATGTGTTGTAATAAGTGATTTCTTCGGTAATTATTAAATATTTCTCATGCAAATTTCAAGAGCCAGAGGGAATGGAGCTCGTGCTCCTAGCTCAAGAAAATGATGGGGTAAGGCCTGGTGGTTTGCCTTTTTAATGTAGCCTGGAATGTTGTGTGTTTTCTCTGGGAAAATATAGTTCCGTTTCTCTGATTCCCGCAGAGGGAGAGATTTCATTAACAAGTGATGCGGTCTAGGATCAGCATTCAGTAAGGCCCACAGGAGAGTGGGTGCTTTCGTTAGAGACGTGCATTATTGTACACTCACTTAATCTGAAGAATTCAAATAAAGTTATTTAAAATGAACACTTATCCGTAGCGAGAACAAATGACAGATTATATATTAAAATTAACTTCTTCCAAAGGGCTTCGTTTTTCTGTTTTATTCAAAGACAAAACTAAATACTTTCGGCACAACATTCTTCCCGTGAAACAACAAGGAAGCCGTATCACATATCTAGTCACTTGCCTACAGTTTCACCAGGACCTGGAAAAGCACTTACCTTTAGGGCCACAGCTCTGCATCTACTGCCTTCTCAGTGGTGATAAAACCCAGAGGCCGTAATTTCAGAACTTCGTGGCTTTTAAACAGCTTGGCTTACCTGGTGTAAAAATTGAATGGCACATGTATTGAACCCATTTGCCCAGAACCTGCGAACGACACTTCAGAAACCCCTTGTGAACCTTAAAACCAGCACTGGTTGAATAAAGGAGCCAGGAGATTAACCCAAGCCATTTACAGTGTACTCAGATAGCAGCTAATGCTTACTCACATAACTGCGAATCTGAAAGGAAATGGGGTAAGGCCTTGCCTTTTTAAAGTAGCAGAGAATTTTGAGCTAAGAGCAGTGAGGATGGGAAGACGCTACGCATGGGTCAAATGTTCGGCCAAATTGTTGATATTCACCATTTAATTTGGGCTCAGAGCTGCAGGGCATGGGTTGAGAGGAGGAGCCTATCACTCCCCAACATACGCCCTGAATACTAACTTGTGGACTAAGTTTTGAAGAAAACTTCTGCAGCTAGATTTGATCTGGGCCATTTTCAAAGATGACATATGTATTTGAGAAAACTCCATACATGACATATGTCTAAGCAGGTAAATTCGTTCCCTTATGCTGCTAGTCTTTTTATATGGATTTCTGAATGAACCTACCACTCGGTCTCAGTCACGGTTGAATAAGACTTTGGGGAGGAATAGCTTATTAGTAGCTGACAGTAAATATGGGAGAGAAAAGTTAAGTGTCCTGTGTCATTGAAACCATTGTGAGGAGCATGTGGTCATGGATAAAAATGGCAATGTCATTTTCAAGTTAAATGTAAGTTTTTCAATTTTAAAATAGAATAATAAAATCTTAAATTTGACCCAAAATGGTTCTATATACCAGATATATTTAGCAATCTTTTTTCCCCCACTTTTAATATTTTTATAATCTTAGCGCTTTTTCTTCCACCAAATAGATGCTTTCTCCAATTGCTGAGAAAGCACATGTCAGTTTCTTCTGAGCACTCAACACTCAGATTTTAATGATTTGCCCTCTTTCTAGTTTGTTGGCCTCATTTCACTTTTCTGCCTAAACCTTTAATCACTCTTGCCTTCTGCTGTCTGCTGCATCAAGCATCTTTGCTCCCCTTCCTTCCTCCTTCTTTTTTTTAGTAACCCCATTAGCTTTTCCATACCTGGGTCTTGTTCCTTTATTGTTTCTCACTAACTTGACCACAGGCTTCCGACGGCATGTTGCTCTGTCACCATCCCCAACCTTTTCCAAAACTATTTTTCTACCATCAATAAACACCCTCCCCATTCAGATTCTACTTTATGTGTCAACTACATGGACATTTAAACCCATGTTCACGTCTTAGTCATGCTGAAAACAGCTACTTACATTTCTCCTTTAATAATCACCTCTTGGATAGCTATGCTTGTGGCAGGGGAACAGTGACATAGATAAACCAAAAAGGCAAATATTCCCAATACATTGGACTCAAGAAGTCATTGTGGGCTCTCAGGCCATCTTCCTAACGATACTTAGACTGATATGGAAATGAATATCTACTCCATTCACGCACAGCTCCTGAGGGGCCTGCAGGAAGCATAAGAAGATATATATATATATATATATATATGT
>NW_005362626.1:5915397-5946666 GCF_000412655.1 Myotis brandtii | reverse complement strand
CACCCACCAGGTTTAACTCACAGAGTGGAAATATGAACCAGGGGAATCCAGGCTTGAAACCTAACTTCTCTACATTCTTTCGTTCAGGTGAAACTAGCCTAATGGTCTTCAACTTTCCCTTTTAGGTGCTATTTCCATCACCTTAATGAATTTATTTTTTAATCAAGATCTTACAGTTTTTCTTTTAACTTTTTAAAATATATATATTTATTTATTTCAGAGAGAAAGGGAGGGGGAGAGGGAAGATAGAAACATCAATGATGAGAGAGAATCATTGATCAGCTGCCTCCTGCAAGCCCCCTACTAGGGATCAAGTCCACAACCTGGGCATGTGCCCTTGACTGGAATCCTTCAGTCTATAGGCCGACTCTCTACCCACTGAGCCAAACAGGCTAGGGCAAGAGCTTCCAGCTTTTCAATGGCATTTATATGAGGACATGTGAGCATAGAGGAGGAAGCGATTCCTTCTCTCAGGGGTTGGTTTGGAAAAGCCTCCTGGAGGAAGTGGTCATCTCTTCACTGGCTCTGAATTCGTGAGTTGTATTTCAGAACAACTCTTTCTAATTTTCCCCTTCTCTTTGATATAAGACAGAGTTGAGAACTTGACCCAGTGCTCTAAATTAATATTTTGCTCTAGCCATGTAAAATTCCAAAAGGTGGCTCGTGATTGTAACAACACCCCGGTGTTCTGCAGTTTTTCAGTTTCATGTCCAACTCTTCTCACCTGCATGGATTTAGTGTTGCCTGACTCCCTACTTCACATAGATGTAGAAACCACTGCTCTGGATTTATTTCTTTACCCATCTATTCTCAACAGTGACCTGTAAGCCTCTTCCATGTCCAAAACTGCCTGGGCAGTCAGCAGAGCTCAGAGCAACAACAGTTTTGCCGTGAACAAGTGAAGTCATTTCTAGAGTGGTTCTGTTTCTCAGTCTTCCCTTGTCAACAAATTTTTCCATTATTCATGCATCATAAAGCAGCCCTCTAAAGGGTGAATTGGTACAAGTTAATGTAATTTAAAATGAGGGGGCTAGGAATGAACGGGCAGTTTCAGTACAGTCTCACAACTTATTGCTATAGAACAAACCACCGCTATATTCAGTGGTTCACAACATAAGCATGTATTCTTGCTCACCAGACCATGGGTTGGCTAGGTGGTTCTTTTGGATGATGGCTGTGCTCATGCCTCTGTGGTCAGCTGACAGGAGCAGGCTCTGCTGATCTTGGTGGGCTTGCTGGGGGGCTGTCAGCTGACTGTAAGCTGGTCTAAATGGCCTCTGCTGGAACATTTTTGCAATCAGTCTGTCCCAATCACCTCTTTGGGGGTTATGGATTCATGAATTTATTCAATCAATATATAATGAGCACCTCCTATGTGGCAAACACTGGGCTAGATCTGGGAATTCAGACATACTAAGGCCTGTTCTCTAGAGAAAAACAGATATTATACAAAAATCATTACAAAACTCTCTCTTCCATGTCTTGATGCCAGTGAGATAGAATTGTTGTTCTTATATTAATATTCCACATTAACTTTACTTACTTTGTGTATAGGTTTATGCTACCTGTCCAGGGCCTGGGCAATGTTTGTACCTCTCATCCCCATATCTTCTAGATGAATGTTGCACAGTGCAGATTATGGATGAGCTGATCATATATGTCTATGACCCAGCCTGATGCAGATGACCGGACTCTCTACAGCTATACATTAGGTGGCACACTGCCCAACATGCAGAAGTCATTCAACCACTTTTAAAGTGATTTCAATATCAGTCATGCAAACACACCACTTTGGAAATGATACGTTAGAGACACAGGGGTGAAGTTACCGGCCCCTGTGTCTAATAAACAGAACATAGTGGGCCAATCAGTAGTGAGACTTTCACGCTTCGGAGCTTGGGGATTTGAATTAAAATAAGGTTTCTCAAATTTGCCTCTTGGAAATAAACATATTATCCTGTTCTTAAAATGGGAGGAGGGCTTTCTCCTCGATTCCATGGGAAAATGCAGGTATATAGACTTGTTTTGGTGAATATTGATGTTTCATGGCCTTTTGCAACAAGGGCTGGTTAATTACTGGATGAACAAGCTCGAGAACCATTGATTCTGAAAAGGGTCCATGACCCTGGCAGGCTGAGGTCAGAGAAGCCCGGATGTGGATGGGCCCTCTGGTGTCTTCTTGTTTGGGCAGTCAAAGCTGCCGACCTGTAAACAGGTCAGGCCAATGTCCTCTTACTGCGGCCCCGGCAGGAAATCCATTTACATCTGCTTAAACACCTTGTTCAATGTTCCTGTTTAACGTTCTGCTCTTCGTAAGGACTACAAGCTGTTTCAGAACAATCTTGGGAAGGCAGTGTAGAGACGTTGAAGGTTACTGGATGTTGTTGAGGCAGCTAACCTGGTAATTAGGGACTCCATGCAAAGCCCTTTAAACAAATTACCCCCAGCCAACAGCACAGCCACAAACAGCTCCAGGGCACAGGCTGGGAGGGAGGGGGGATGGCACAGACAGCTGCTCAGATTTATATCCCTGCTCACAGGGGGGAAACAACCTTTGCAGTTATGATCAGTCTCTTCTGCGTGTAGGGGAAGAATAGAGGGAAGAAAGAAAAAAACAGGAGAAAAAGCTTTTCTTGGCCTCCAAATTTTTCTAGTACCTAAAGGAGGAAAAGAAGGGAAGAGAAGCAAAGGCAGCCGTGGACCCACCAGTCCCTAAGAACGCTGGGACCGGGACCCTGGAGAGCTCAGCACCAGCTGCAGGCTGCAAACAGCAGGGGTGAGAGGACCCTGCTGGCTGCAGGAAGCTGGGCGGGGCTCAGCACCATCAGCCTCAGACCCTGCTAAGCTTTGAATGTTTCCTGCATTACTCTGCAGAAAGGCCTGTTTTCGCTGCTTTAGTCACACTCTTCTAACATGAGGAGGAATATTTACCAAGGGCCCAGCAGCTCATTTGCATTGATCTCTACCCTCCCAGGCCACACAGCAAACATATGCCCGCGGTCAGCACAGGTCCCATCTTTCCTGCCGCTGCCCTGGAGTCTCCCAGGAAAAGAACCCTCTCCCTTTCCGAGGAGCCGCCTGTGTGCGCAGCGTGGGCAGCTCAACAACAGAAATGGGCTGCCTCCCAGGTCTGGAGGCCAGAGGATCAGGTGTCGCAGGGTTGGTTCCTTCTGAGCCGTGAGGCCACTGGTCCAGGCCTCTCCCCGCTCCTGGTGCTTTGCTGGCACCCGTGGCCGCCCTTGGTCTGTGCAGGCGTCACCTGCCCTCTGTCTCCCCGTCCACATGGCGTTCCCTTGTGCGTGTCTGTCTCTGTCCAAATGCGAAGAACACCAGTCCTATTGGGGTGGGAGCCCACTCTACTCCAGTATGACCTCATCGTAACTAATTATATCTGCAAGGGCCCTGTTGCCAGATTAAGGTCACATTCTGAGGACTAGGGCTAGGACTCCACAAGGGAATTGTAAGGGGACACAGCTCAAGCTGCACCACCACCCTCCAGCCTGTCACCCGTTGTGCGGCCCCAGCTTTGGCTGTTCAGCCAAGTCCACTCAGCTGGCGTTTTATATCGACTCTAACCTTTAGCAGGGAATTCTAGCTCCTGCGCTATTCATAGCCAGCGCTGGCCTCTTGCACTTGGCATTGTGCCGCTCTGCTCGCCAGCCTGACTGCCTTGTGTGTGGCCAGCGGCCTCTGCCAGGGTGGGGCAGTGGTGTGGGCAGGGTCAGCACCACCTGCTTGCCGGTCCCAGGGGACGTTTCCTGAATGAATGAAAACACACGTACAGATAAACAGTAGCAACAATAAATTCTGAGATGAAATTTCCAAGGTTCAGCACCTAAACTAGACAGTTTGCATGATAAAGCACATCATCGTGTTACTTTGTGATTCCGTCAGCTTAGTTCAGGTCTGCATGCCTCCATCATGCCTTCTCTAATCCACGTTCATCTGTGTGCCTTCTGACTCAAACACAGACATCGAAGCTGCCTCCTTCCTTCCTCGTCCCTTGCCTGTAACTAATCCCACTCTCCCACCCTCTTTCTGCCACGTGACACCTCCCCTCCTGGATGTATCTTCTTGCTGTCTCAGTGGCCTGCTGCCAGGGTGGGGCAGTGGTGTGGGCAGGGTCAGCACCATCCACACCTGACACCTTTGCTCACCTGGCAGCCCACCTTATGGATTTCTCCACGGCCCCTCCTTGGAGGACTCGGCCTCTCTTCCTGCTTTTGCCTCCCCCACCTCCTTGTTCTCTGCATGTCTTAACCCTTCCCGCCTCCACCCCCTGAAATCACAGACTTGCACCTCTGCGCCCATGTGTGCATTTAAATATCCTTGATATCATCCTACAGACCTCACTTAATTCCTGTAATTCAAGAGGAATACTGACAAAGGATGGAGAGTCATTTCTTTTTACCAGTTAATGTGATAATAAGTCGTCCCCAAGCTTTGTCGGGGCGGCGGGGGTGGGGGTTGTCTTATTGTTTCTCATGAAGTGAGACTCCCGCTGCATTCTCTCTCCTTTCTGCTTTCAAAGCAGCTTCTGTGGTTGTCAAGTACGTGAATGCTCATATTTATAAAAGAACGAAACCAGCAGGGCACTCCTATTAAAGCGCGATGTAAAACACCGTGGAAAACACAGAGATGATCATCTTCCTGGATAGTCTAAACATGAATCAATGAGGTAGAAAAACGTAATCATTTACTTCATCCTTGCTGGTCCTGTCCATCGGAATGCCTAGCTAACGCATGAAGAAGACCTTTCTCTGACTTCCCGTTATGCCTAGTTGGCACCTGCACATTCATTCAGCCCTCGTTAGTTCAGTGCCATTATGTTCCAGTCACACACTGGTCACAAGTCCTGGTGTTGGAGGGACATTAAAAGAACCTCAGAGATACCATTTTTCTACCATCAGGGCTATCCCCAAGGTTGCTACACTCTTCCCCCCAAAAATGAAACAAAATAAAGCTAGATATAAAATATTTCCTAGAAGGCATAGTAACATCCAGGAATTTTCTCTTAGTAAATGATTAGAAGTATGTTTAAACCTTTAGCTTCAAATCTATCCATCAAGCCTTCTTTTATAGTATCAAAATAATGGAAACCACCTAAATATACAATAATAGGAGACTGAGTAAGTTGATACTAAGTAAACCTACAGAAAGGAATTCAGTGCAACCATGAAAATGTAGAAGCATGTCAGGAAAAGGTGTTCACGGTTTACAAAAGAGTATATATAAGTATGATCACATTTTCTCTTAAAACACACATGCATACGCCACATACTCCCGCCACACACACCCCATAAAAGAACTGAGTGATTAGAGCCCAGAGTATTCCCCATGACTCCTGCCCCCCACCAGGTAGAGGGGTGAGATTGTAGATGGTTTTCTTCTTTTTGCTCATCTAAATTTTCTAATTAAAAAAACGTATTACATTTAAAATAGTTTTTAAACTGTTGAGAGAAAAAGCATATAAAGATAACGTTTTCTAAATATCGCTGTGTGTGTTTGCAGCTTACAGTGACCTAGGCTACTACATCATCAATAAACTGCACCATGTGGACGAGTCCGTGGGGAGCAAAACGAGAAGGGCCTTCCTCTATCTTGCTGCCTTCCCTTTCATGGATGCGATGGTGAGTAGGGAAGATGGCTGGCTTGTGTCAACTATTTCAAAATATACAGAATGTAAAATTTAGCATTTTAACCATTTTTATGTGTATAGTTCAGTACATTCACACTGTTGTGAATCTTCAGAACTCTTTTCTCATCTTGTAAAACTGAAACTCTGTCCCCACTTAACTCCCCATGCCCCCTCCCCAGCCCCTGGCAACCACCCTTATACTTTCTGTCTCTATGAATTTGACTCCTCTAGGGACCAAATATAAGTGGAGTCATACAGTATTTGTCTTTTTGTGAGCACCTTACTCCATATAATGTCTTCAGGATTCATCATGTTGTAGCATGTGTCAAAATGTCCTTTTCAAGCCGAATAATATTTCATTATATGTATACTTCACATTTTGTGTATTAATTCATCAATGGACATTTGGTTACCTCCACCTTCTGGCTATTGTGAATAATACTGCTATGAATGGGTGTCCAATATCTCTTCCAGTCCCTGCTTTAGTTCTTTTGGGTATACACCTAGAAGTGGAGTTGCTGGATCATATAGTAATTCTCTTGTTAATTTTTTGAGGAATCATCAAACTGATTTCCATAGTGGCTGCACAATTTTATATCCAGTAATCAGAAGGGTTCCAATTGACCATTGAGGGAACCAGTCCATCTTGTCAGTGTATTTTATGAGAATTGTCTGTACTTGCTGTAAATTGTGGCAGGCAGCAAGAGAGCCCATTTGAAAATTTTGATTGAAATGTGAAGTTCTATTCTGATATATTCAGGATATGGGAGATCAAGATGGCTTTCTGATAAATGCACCACTTGTGTGGTATGAATACCTAAAGCTTTTTAGAATAAGAATCTCTTTAATATACTGATTAGATTTCATTCCTTTAAACACCAGCTTTACCACATTACTTAAGGGCAGCTCACTTCCATAGATTAAATTCTTTGTCAGGATTCTGAAGAGTTCTCATGCAATGCTTTTCTTCTATCCATGTGTGTTATACACATAAAGGAGACTTAGCAAAAAAAATATATATATATTATATATATGTATCTATATGCCAGTCATATCTAATGCTGAAAAATAAGTCCGAAGAAATTCAGACTTCATTTTAAATTACCCTAGGAAGGAGACTTAAAAATATGATGACCAGTACAGTTTTTACCATCCCTACCTCAGGTTTTATTTACATCAGACAACTGAGGTAAGTAGATATCTGTATTAAGGTGATGCAACAGCCCCAAATCCATGGAAGATGAAACAAGGTAAAATAAATATGTGGCCCATCTTCTCAGATGTTACCAAAAGGCTTAGTTTGCCTACAGTTAGATCAATAACAGCTTTCTACAAGTTTGCAGGGTAGCCTTAACTATTAAACTCTTAGGTTTGATGCGAGGGTTCTGATTTTCAATTGCTATGACTTCACTTTAGTGGGAGAATTTAGCCATCAGAACACGATTATCTAGATTTTCTTTTTTATTTATTTTTTTAATCATCAGGTTGACACATAACCAGAAAAAAGAGAAAAGCTAATGGGTTGGGACCCATAGAACCAGGTTCCCCAAGGTGTCCCTGCTGACTGACCGTGACCCCACCGCGCCTTCAGATCAGTCAGAGCTGAATGAAGTGACAGCCTCGCATCCCAGACAGAGTCCAGGATATTGCTCTGTGCCTGCCCACCATCTGCATGGGACTCTGTAAACACAGACAATCACAGTCACACAGTGAATTCAGGAAATGGGACTATTAGTAAAAGTGAATCACAAACTCTTAGTTGCCCTGTATTCCACTTTCCTTCAGCTATATTCATTTCATTTGCCATGGTAGAGTTTCTAACACTTAGTATAACACCAAAATATGATTAGTACCCTTTTCTTCCATGTTTTGTCTATCAATTCCCCAAAAGACTCCAAAGGTAAGAGATTTCTAATAAAAAATAAAATGAACTTGTAGAAAGATCAGGTCATCTCCCCCAACACACACATGCATACACACACACACACACACACACACACACACACACACACACACCTACAGCATGGCCCTGATATATTGGTTGGAGAGATAATATTTGAAAACCACAAAGCTTATCATCCAGATGGCTTTTGGTCAACAAAGATAGCCCCGACGCTCTTTGCAAATGTTATCTACAGTTTGCATTTCTTTTCACATTTGGCACCTTGGGACCCATAAGCTGAGGAAGGAAGTCGATGTGGCAGCTGCTATGTAAAGTCTTGGCACAGAGCCGTTTAGCTCAGATGAGATGTCGTTTCTGTGTCAGGCCAGATCGGCCTTTCCAGGTTAGGAAGATGATCCTTAAACTGATCCTATCATGAACTTCAAACCTGCAGTCCCCTGCACTTTTCATTGTCTACTCCCCTTAAAGGACCTTCTTCTTCCTTCCCTCAAAGGCACAAAGTGGTAGATCAGATCCCGCCCAAACTTGAAGAGAAGGAAATAGTGGGACCTTAATTAGTCAGTGAGAACCAGTAATGACGGTGGCAACTCAGAACCAAGTTGAGCCCTCTTTATGATGGGCTGCTGCTCTGTGATTCCAACTGCTGAGAGAGAGAGAGAGAGAGAGAGAGAGAGAGAAAGAGAGAGAGAGAGAGATTCCTCCATTCTTGGTGTTTGCCCAGCTCTCCCACCAGGCACGTGACCCTAACCAGTACACTAGTCTGCATACAGTTGGTAAGAGATAAATGCTGTGCAGTCACTGATTCCTCTTAAAAGTCTAACAGGGAAGTAGCCCCCAGGCCCAGTTATAGACATTTTACCAACCAAATATTTACCAGCCTGCACTACAGAGGTTTTAGGGGGTATAAAACCTATTCCAGGAATGCCCAGTACATCACAACAACCAGAAATAATATCATCCCAAAGGTGTACCTCATGCCAAATTCTTTTTCTTCTGGCAGGCATGGACCCATGCCGGCATTCTCCTAAAACACAAATACAGCTTCCTGGTGGGATGTGCCTCAATCTCAGATGTCATAGCTCAGGTAAGTGTGGTCTAGGGTCAGTCAGCGTTCTCAGAACTGGCTGATGCCTCCTGTCCATTCATTCACTCTGCGGTACATCAAACGTAAATGTTTGTGAATCCAATGAGAAAAGGAGTCTCCTGTGATACAAGTCTGTATAATCTCACTAGAATGAGGGTTTTAGGAAGTTAAATTAGTATCAGAGGTTCTGACCTTGACTTTTAAAGAATTTGCGTGTGGAATGACTCTAAGGTCATAGCTGAGACCTCTTGGGGTGGCCATAGGGTCACTGTGCACTTAGCTGCATGGACCCTCGGCCCTCCATGTGGCTAACAACACATGGCCTATCACTCAGTTTTAGAGAGAGCACTTAGGAATTATTCTTAAATGTTGTTGCTAATGGCCTGTCCGGTGTGGCTCAGTGGTTGAGTATCGACCTATGAACCAGGCGGTCAGAGTTCGATTCCCAGTTAGGGCATGTGCCCAGTTTGCAGGCTCAATCCCCAGTGGGGAGCGTGCAGGAGGCAGCTGGTCAATGATTCTCTCTCATCACTGATGTTTCTATCTCTCTCTTCCTCTCCCTTCTTCTGGAAAAAAAATGTTGTTGCTCATGTTGCCCCGCAGGGCTGCCATCCGCACATCATTTCCCACTTTTAAAAGAACCAGGAAGTCAGAGGCTTCCGGGGAAGAAGCCTCCCTTGCACTTTGTGCTGAGTCCAGTTCCCTGGGGTCTGGCACCAGCCCTGGTTTCCATTCTCCGTTCTTCCTTCTCCTACCAGGGATACCACATGAAAGATGTCGGCAGAAACTTAGATTCTATTCCTGTAATCTAAAAATTAGACTTAGTTCAACATTCAGGGATTTAGGAGGAGGATTTTTCCGTGGAGGAGGAGGCTGGACTGATTTCTAAGCTCCCTTCCCAGTTCTCCATTCCATTCCATGAACATTTCCGTGCTTACCTTCCTGGTTTTCCCCTATTGTCCACGCTAGTCCTTTAGCCATCTTTTTGGAATAATCTACTGTTAAACTGTTAGTTCCGCCCTAAAGACCAAGAGTTAAATTTCCAGATTCATTGCATTTACTCCATGGATCACAATTGAAAGCAATTTAAATTCATTCCTGCTAACACTGTGTGTGCATGCCTGCACACGCATGTCACACACCTGTGCACGAACTTACAGCCATGTTCCTTCTCAGTATTAAACCTGGTCCTGGCCCTCGCCTGTTGGGAGGGCTCCCAAATTCAGAATAAACGCGTCTGGTTAGTAGGAGCCATGGAAGCTGGATTCAGTTGGCACCTGGGTTCGGTCTATTCCTGGCGAAGTAGTTATTTTAAGCCTTGTAGTTTGAATTCCTAACACAATATGGTTGGGGGAGTAAATTTAATTTTTGTTCTTAAATCTTTTACCCCCACCCTCAGCTTTATTTCTCTTATTACCTGAAAGCATTTGTTAATTATTGAATTTGGAAATGAGTAAATAGTTTCTAGGAAAAGTCCTTTGAAATACTACCTTGGCATAGATGGCAAGTAATCGCCAATAATAAAAATGAAAATAGTTGATAATGCTTTGGACTGCAGTGGCAATTCCCATTATTTACAAATTTTACTAAGCTAATTGGTTTCACACAGTCGCACAAAAAAGCTCTTGGTTTGGTTTAAATGTGCAGTGCTTTTCTGTGCCGCTATTATTATAACAGTCATATGTTCCAATGATATTGCCAAGGGATTTATGAAAAATGTTGCTGTGTGTGTTTCCTTTCATGATCACCTGCATGTTCTTAGCTTGTTCAGTATAAAAATGAGAATTCTCTTGAGGCTTTTGGACCTTCCTGGGACCTTCAGTCCTTTAATCTTTCTGCTGTCATCAGCCCTTACCTTCGGAATCATCTAGACCCCAAGGATCTGGTCAGACACCTGGGACCCAACCTAGAGCATCCCTCTTCATCACCAGGTCTTTTCAGTTTTCATCCTAGACTTTTTAAAAAATATATATCTTTATTTATTTCAGAGAGGAAAGGAGAGGGAGAGAGAGATAGAAACATCAATGATGAGAGAGAATCATTGATCGGCTGCCTCCTGCACGCCCCCTACTGGGCATCAAACCCGAAACCTGGGCATGTGCCCTTGACTGGAATCGAACCCAGGACCCTTCAGTCTGCAGGCCAATGCTCTATCCACTGAGCCAAACTGGCTAGGGCTAGACTTTTTTTAAAAAAAATCTTCCCTCTTCTCCCCATCTCTGCTGTGCTCACCCTGGTCTGAGGGACCCCCTGTCATCTGCACTACCTGAGATGCCTCCTAACTCATGAGCCTTCCCCTTTCTGCCCTGGATGTCCATCCTTCCCCCTCAGCCACAGAGATCTATTCTCAGGGAAATTCCCGTCCCCTCACAACTGCCCTAAAGCCCGCTTTAAAATTGCTTTCTGGTGTTCATGAGATAAAAGCCAGAGTCTGTGGCCTGCACGTGCTGAATACCCACAGCCTGGCTTCCTCTCTGTGGGCCTGTCCTTCTGCCCCCTGCTCCCTGCACTCCAGCGGCAGGTCCTCCTTTTGGGGCCTCGTGAGGCCCAGCCTCTCCCACTGGGGTGTTTGTGGATCCCTCTGCCCAGAAGGAAATGTTCTGCCCCAGTTCTCCTGCCTCCCTCTGGCTCCTCCCCCCTCCCCCGCTACTTCTGCTGAGGCTATAGGTCTCAGACACACTCCACCTGGGGCGCCCTTCCTCCCCCACAGCCTGGCTCCCCAGCCATTGCCCTCTTTCCCTCAGGCCCTGTCGCAGTTTGTCATCATCGCTCACTGGCATCACTGATCCCCATTTCTACCTCCTCCCCTAGACTGTCAGCTCCAAGACTACAGAGCCCGGGATGTGTGATTTATCACTGACTCCCCGGCACTTGGTAGGGGGCCAGCACTTAACAGGCTCTCACCGGGAAAATCCTCACCATTGACACAGTAGGTTTCCCTCAGAAAATAACCCGACATTCTTTGATGGCTATATGAGGTTCAAACTCGTAATTCTAGATGGAAATGCCAAGGCTCAGGGTTATTTAAATTGATAGGTGATACCATCCACCACGAAGATGTAAGGGCTATGGTAAGTGTTGGACCACGTGGCACCACGTCCTTAAAAAGACAGGAGAGTGACAAAACCTTCACCCTGACCTCCGGAGCTTTACTGGCCGAATGCACCCTCCTGCCCCTTTGTCCCGCTCTTGCTCCCTGTGCTTGGACCATTTTCTTGTTATCTCCACACTTATCGCTTTGCCCATGGCTCCCTGTTCCTTCAAGTCCAGATCCTCCTCCTTGATCCTGCTCGGCCATCCTGATGGCCCCAGGAGCCTTCCTGGACTTGGCAGACGGGGCGTTGGCCTTCACCTATTCATTTTTCATACAAGTTTCAAATCTCTAAATATGGCCCAGCTGGTGTGGCTCAGTAGTTGAGCACTGACCCATGAACCAAGAGGTCACTGGTTCGATTCTGGTCAGGCACATGCTTAGGTTGCAGGCTGGATCCCCAGTAGGGGTCGTGCAGGAGGCAGCCTATGGATTATGTTCCTCTCTCATCGAAGTTTCTATCTCTCACTTCCTCTCTCTCTAACAATCAATAAAAACATATATACTTTTTAAAATCTCTCAATATAATCATCTCAGTTTACACAGTAGGTTTGCATGCATCCCATGTTACACTTGCTGTGGACACACTAGTCTGCATTGCATGTTGGGAAGACTTAGAGGCCTCTCATTCATTAAAGAAATTTATGGGCATCTTGGTCCACTGCACAAAAGTCTCAATCTTCTGATCCAGACACAGCGGGTTCTTCACGAGGCTTCCCTGCAGTTCTTAGTTAACACGACAGCTGTTCCACTGGGAAGCAGTGGTCATGGCGACAGCCATGGGCATCTCTGCTATGTCCTTGAAGCGTGAGCGTGACTGTGAGTATTGCTCCAGCTGGTGACCTCTCCCTGTGCTGCGGGCAGCCTAGTGTGTCCACGGGGCCACGCAGCACCTCGGTCCTGCATTCCCTGAGGACATCTGTGCTGGGGTCTGTCTCATTTACTGGGTTTGAAATGACTATCTGCGTACAAGCAAATCACCCCTATAGCTAATACTTTTATGTCGTTCAGAGAGTTTCTTGGACCGCCCTGTTTTTCTGTGGGCATGATGGCAGTGGATGTACTCATCAATGGGTCTTGTTCAGTCTCCAGCTTCGTTTCTAACTTTCTGTCGTCGCTGATTTCTTGAGACTGCAGTGATCAGGAGAAGCCTCCTTTGGTCAGGGTCACTCAGTGGGGCTATATTTTTCATGCCCGCCGGTTGGTGGATATTTGCCTATTGATGTAACTCAGGGATATCTCCCCTCGCCCATTGCCCTACTTCTGCACTCAGTACACCTCAGTGGTCTTCTGAATGTGTGGGTCCCAGGACTCTGGACAGAGGCTGGGCTGCTTCTCGGATTTCTGCAGGACAGGGAGGGTAAATAGAGTATTACATTTGCTTTAGAGACTTAGTTATTATTTATAACCCTCTTGACTATTTTTTGACCTATTCCATTTTTATAAGTTGATATTTTTAATTTAGCTTGTTTTATAATAACTGGTATTGGTACTTTTGCAGCATTTTTAGTGAATTCCATCTTATAAACACTAATGTCTACTCTTCTGTGTACTATTGTCATTGATCACCACTGTGTGTGTGTGTGTGTGTGTGTGTGTGTGTAAGGTAACTTAGGGCCTCAGGTATCTAGCCTCAAGAGGGTAAAGCTCTACTGTATCTTTGGGGTTCTGGGAAGCCAACATTTCTAGATATTATTTAGCAATAACCTTAACCATATGTGCAGTTGCCTTAAAATAATCTTGGTGGTGAATATAACAAAATGATGATGTGCTCACCCTGTGAATCCCAAATGTCTGACCGTGAATTCTGTGAGAGCAGTATTGAGCCAGAGCCCAATTTCTGGTCTCTTTCTCATCAACATGGAGGTTTCCCCTCAGAAATCTGTTTCCTTTGGGTGCAAGAAATTGGGCTGTGCCTCTGTTGACTGGTTCTGACTCCTCTCCTCTAACTCACTCTCGTCTACCCATCTCGCAGGTCGTTTTTGTAGCCATCTTGCTTCACAGCCACCTGGAGTGCCGAGAGCCCCTGCTCATCCCCATCCTCTCCTTGTACATGGGCGCCCTTGTGCGCTGCGCCACCCTGTGCCTGGGCTACTACCGGAACATCCACGACATCATCCCCGACCACAGTGGGCCGGAGCTGGGGGTACGTCCTTAGAACTCGTGGCAGCCTGTCTGTGCATCTGAGTGGGATGAAATTTTACCCCGCCCCTCTATGAGATGAGAAGTCAGTACGCTGAGCACACTCACTGAGATGTCAAGTGCCGGGGAGTGTCCACAGGGACTGACAGCTGGAGAATTCATGAGCTCTGGAGGTGGAAGGGATCTTAGAGGTCGCTGTCCAGCTCCATATCTCTGTATGAAACTGAGGCTCGGTGACTCAAGTCAGGCTGAGGAGTGCATACAGCATTGATGGTTTTTCTTACTCTTTTGTCAACAGTAAATTATTCTACAGTCATAGAAGACTTTAGCCCCCGTGGTCCCTTTGAACTCACATTTGATCATTTTTCATTTACACCAGGGATCCAGGCGTTGTTCCTACACTCTGTGTTGGCCAAACACAGTCGCTCATTCAGGTACCTGGTGTAGAGTGAGAAGAGCATTTAGGCACCATAGGGGGACACAGAAATTTTTAAAATATGTTCTCCACTGTCAAGCAGCTGTATGTCCCTATTTGGCAGATAAGACCAGTACAGACACGAACCCAAGACAGTGCATAGATGCAGTGAGAACACTGCAGTGAGAGCCACTGACGCTGAGAGGAGGAAGTGGGTGATGTGGCTGACACGCCGCCCTGATGGAGGCAGAGCTTGGACTGGGCCTTGAAATTTGAGTAAGATACAAGCAAGGTATAATCTTATACAAATGACCAAAGCTTCCTTTCCATCAGAGGTGTACACAGGGCCTGATTTATATGTATGCTGATCTCCTACCCTTAGGTACTAGACATCATTTGGATTTATTTCCATCTGGCTATAAGGCAGATGTGCGTGATTAAATGTAGCCCTGAATAAATCACCACACTCCACCCCTGACCCCACCTTTGACCACATGTTACTTTCATCATGTCAGAACATTAATTGTATTGCCCACTTACCTCAATCCCAGGTCAGGCCACCAATAAAACCGGAACTAGTTATTTCTGTCCCAAGGACAACCACATCTAATTGACCTTAATGATGGCACTCCATCTAAAACAGGCAGCCAGCAGCAAAGGAAAGCACATTAAAGTGGCTGAGATGGTCCCATGATGTGACTTTTACCCTCGTGAAGAACCAAAACCAATGTTATTTAGTGAAAACTGGGCTGAAGATAGCACACATCTTTGCTGTGGCATTCTCAATAAAATTCTCACATTTTCGTTACCATGCTTTTATTTTACTTATGCTTCCAAACATTTACATGATTTCTATTAGAGCTTTTTTTTTTCCAGAAGGAAAGAGAAGAGAGAGAGAGAGAGAGAGAGAGAGAGAGAGAGAGAGAAACATCAATGATGAGAGAGAATGAATCATTGATCGGCTGCCTCCTGCACGCCCCCTACTGGGGATGAAGCCCGCAACCCAGGCTTGTGCCCTGACCTGGAATCAAACTGTGACCTCCTGGTTCATAGATTGACACTCAACCACTGAGCCACACTGGTTGGGCCCATTAAAATAAGAACCTCTGTAGGAGATGTGCATAGTGCCCAAATAACCAGGCATATTTGTGAGCTGATTTCAATTTTTTTTTAATTATAAAAATTTTTTACTTTTAAAAGTTACCTCTTCAAGGGTGGGGGGCAGGTGGAAGAGGGTAAAGGGGAGGTAAATGTTGCTGGAAGGAGACTAGACTTTGGGTGGTGAGCACACAATGCAATGTGCAGGTGATGCACTGCAGAATTGTACACTTGAAACCTATATACTTTTATTGACTAATGTAACGCCAATAAATTCAATTTTTACAAAAGAAGAAGAAGAAAAAGGAGTTACCTCTTACTGACATGGCTTCCAGCCAGTCAGCTTGATGATTTAAACAAAAACTAATTTCCAACTTGTTTCTCGGGCCATGGAGTTGGTTTCTGCCTGGGTTAGAGTTGCCCTGTTTGGAAAATAGTGGTTTGGATCGCTCAAGGCTAAATGTGTGTTTTGATTTCACAGTAGCGTGCCAACTGTCTGAGTTCATTTCATTTTCACTGTACATTTTATTTTAATTCAAGTTGGCTAGTCTACAGAGGTTTTTCCTTATATTGTTTTTTAAGTTTAGTGAATTGACTTGGGATTGACATCAAAAAAGAAAGGCTTTGGCTCCTAATTGTTCTTCCTGTTCCACTTCTAGCATTTAGTGAACTTTTGCCTCCCTTACTTTTTTTCTTTTTTCTTTTATTTATTTTTTCCCCATGGCCATTTATTCCCTCTGTGCCCTGTTCCACCTCCACCCACCCCTTCCACCTCTGCAATCTCCACACTGTTGTCCATGTCCATGAGTTCTTTCTCTTTTTTTTTTCTATTTTGCTCAATCCCTCCATGCCCGCCCCCCGAACACCACCACCCCCAGAGCTATCTGCCTGCTCTCTATCTATGAGTCTGTTTCTATTTTGCTTGGTAGTTCAGTGTGTTCATTAAATTCCACATATGAGTGAAATCATACAGCTCTTGTCTCTCTCTGACTGGCTGATGTCCTGCCTCCATTTCTTGATGCAGGGAGATGCAACAATCAGAAAGATGCTGAGCTTCTGGTGGCCGTTGGCGCTCATCTTGGCTACACAGAGAATCAGTAGACCTATTGTCAACCTCTTTGTTTCCCGGGACCTTGGCGGCAGTTCTGCGGCTACAGAGGTAGGGCAGTTTCCGGGGATGTGGGCACTCGTCACTTTTGTAATGAGTAGGGGTGGGGCGGGGGCGGATTACAGATTTGTTTCCAGTGCATTCTGCGAGCTCAAATAACTCTGTGATATTACATTATATGACACATTCCCACTAGGAAGCCATGAGGAGCTCATTCGGTGACTTATAATCATGTAATTCCATATCTTCGTGGGTCTGAAAGAAAACATCTCATTCATCCTTCTCAATGACCGTTTGAGGAAACTGAGGCAAGGACACATGGTTAACGACACAAAACTAGCAAGAAGCTGGGCCAGTATTAGAATCCAGGTTGTCTGGCTCTCGCCCAGTGACCTCTCCATTTTTCCATGGAGTCCGCATGATGCCTCTCCGCTGTCCTTGCAGAGGACAAGGGAGCAGGCCATCGGCTGCAGAAGGGAAAACACCCAGAGGTTCAGGGCCCTTGCTTCTATTTGGACCCACCTGCTGTCACCTGTTTTTTCTCTGCCCTCCTGCATGTACCACCCAACCCATCGTGGCTTTATGTGCTCTTTGGCCGCCTGCCCTCCTCCAAATGAGGAGCTCACTCACAACTCAAGAAATTTACCTGGAAACTGGCAGCCACACTCAAAAGAAAGAGTTGAATCGCTTTTTCCATCTTCCAAGGATGGTATGAACAAATAAAATGACTTCATTAGTTTCCGCCGCCGCCGCTGCCTCTGGAGAACCAAGCCTGTCTCTGGAACAGCCCACCCTTCAGGAAGGCCAGTGGCTGCTCCTCGGGCCTCCTGTTTACACTGCGCCCTGACAGCGCTGTCAGCCTGTCTCCAGCCTGGGGTCTCCTGCCAGTTTCCATGTGCTGAGAAGCCGCTCCTGGCGGCTTGGAAAGGGGAGCACATAAATCACAAGCAGAACCCTTTCTCTCGCCTCAGTTTGTTCCTGGATTTTGTGTATTGAGTCATATCATCTTGGGTGGCTTCTGACACACAGCAGCTGTGTTACTTAAATACGGCAGTCTAGGTTGCCCAGTAAAGAGAAGGTGACCCCCATCACCTGTGTGCTGGAATTCCACCCTCCCCTTACAATAAATAAGGCAACTAATTTATTTATTAGAGCCCTTTCTCAATTGACCTCCGTGGCATAGAGGCATAGCCCATGGGGTACAGAATGGACATCTATTTATCATCTACTTGTGCACATTTCGTTGACTCCCCATAACCGTGTGGGATGGACGTTGTTATTCTCCTGGTTCTGCTGGAGGAGCGGGAAGGGAGGCCTGGCAGGTGAGCACACAGCTGGCAGGTGAGGAAGTGGAGGTTTGAATCCAGGCCCTCCTGATTCCGGCGCTCGTGTTTCTTGCACTGTAACGGTCCCCACAGCAGTTTCTTCAGCCTGCTGGGGACGCCCCTCGTGTTTCTGGCGTGGCTGTTACGTCAATTAAAATTGAGGAAGCCTGCACTCCTCCTTTGCTAGCCAGCTAGCTAGAGAGTTGGACTCTGCCACGGTGTAGGGTTAGATGCTTTGTTTTCATTTCCTTCCTTGTTGTTCACAGAAGGAAAGAAACCCGCTTTCATGGAAGAACATGTTTGACTTCCTGTAAGCAATAGTTATTTAGTTTTCTTAAATTAAAACTAAACACCGGGCTATGCTGCCCGCACAGATTGGAAGGGAGTTGAGTCAGAAGGAGAGAATACGTAAAGCCATCAACCAACACGTGCCATCAGTCGCCCTGAAGGACAGGATGGAGGCGGAGAGTGGATCCTGAGCAAAGGCCACCCAGAGAGCAGCGAGGGCTCAGAATCACAATTGGAGATTCAAGAATTGGGCTGGACTAGAGGGTTTGGTTTGGCTCTCTGGGGAAAGCAAAGATTTTGGAGTCTGGACTTGGGTTGAACTGGCTTCTCAAGCCAGCAATCTGGACTTGGACCTGTTTCTTGTTGGACTCGTGTAAAACAAGACCCATGCTCCTGGTCCCAGGTGCTCTCCCGGGGCTAGCTCGTGCCACCCCAGGGACACTGAGGCGAGAGAAAGGGTTCTGCTTGTGATTTATGTGCTCCCCTTTCCAAGCCGCCAGGAGCGGCTTCCCAGCACATGGAAACTGGCAGGAGACCCCAGGCTGGAGACATGCTGACACCCCAGGGCCCCTCCTAGGCCACCCTGGGGTAGGCCGATGCCTGTCACCCAGTGTGGAGTGACTTGTCAGCGGTGGCCACACCGAGGCAGCTTGCTTTGCCGCATGCAGACGGCCGCTACTGGAGATGCTCTCCGCCAATGCCCAACGCTAACTCTGCTGGCTCTTCCTCTTGCAGGCAGTGGCGATTTTGACAGCCACATATCCCGTGGGTCACATGCCATATGGTTGGTTGACGGAAATCCGTGCTGTCTACCCTGCTTTTGACAAGGTGAGAACCTGTGCGGCGTGGCGTCTGAAACACACTCTGTAAATTAGCATTTGATAGACAGGCATCTCTGGCGAGGAGCACTTCGATGTTTGCCAATCTCTCCTCCCTTGGGAAGGCTAATGTGATATTGGGGATGACGAAGGTAATTGTGGAATATTTCCCTCAGAAAATAACAGAGGTAAATTCAAGCTTCCCTTGATGCTGAGCCTATAATACCGCTCCAAAATGATGGTCACGTTTGGGTTAATCTACTGAGAAATTATGTGTTTGCAAAAGGGAAAATATACTCTCAAAAAAAATTAATACTTTGGATTTTGTTTCTGTGGGGGTTTTTCTGTGGGGGTTTTTTTAGTGTTTTTTTTTAGTTAAACTAACACTAACTTCGTAGCAGTTGTGAAGGTACAGACAGGAAGTGTGTGCTTAAGCTCAGAAATTTATGGAAGTCTTCGGTGTGCGGGGCCGTGCACGCTGGAGTGGTCTCTGCAGTGGGCATGGGTCCTCGTGGGTCTGGCTGCAGCAGCTTGTTGCAGCTGAAAGCTGTTGACAGCAGCTCTGTCCCCTGCTGCTGCTGACACAGCCCAGGGAGCACATAACCCTCTGGTCATGTGGCCTTTGGCTGGGTCAGGAACATCCTGTAAATGTCTGTGTCATAAGGCTTAATTAATTGAACCTAAAACTAGTAGCCTTTTATCCTAAAACAAATGTCCCAAAAAACAGACCCCAAAAAAGATAGTGTGCAACGTTTTAAAATAAAAAATGGGGAAGAAGCACACAACTGCTCCCGGGACTCTTAATAGCAACTATTTGGCCTTGAGTTCCTATAGAACTAGTTCAGAGCCATTGCCAACGTCATTTTATCTTTTTTTCATCTATGTTTCAATTAAAGTTGACGTACAACATTATAATAAGTTCCAGGTGTACATCCTAGTGATTAGATATTTGTATACCTTACCAAGTGATCACCAATATGATTTTATCTTATCCCAACAAAAGCTCTGGGAGGCAAGGAGAGGAGCCTTTTTGCCCAGGGGTCTCCAGCGAGAGAGAGAGAGACCTTATTCCCACACCCACAATCACCCATGAATAGCAACTCACCTCAAAACACTCCTGGGATTGCCACCACACAGCCTCACGGGAGATAGAGCAGCTGTGGTACCCAGAACGCTTTACCGGGAGTGGAGTTTCCCCAGGAGACCATCAATTGGACCATCCACCTATTGCAAACATTCTTTGCAACCTCAGGATGCAGAGCATCTCTTCGAAAAAATGCATTTGATTTCTGCTTCCCAGGCCTCTAAGCGCAGACTTCAGAGGCAAGAGGCACTTGCCGGAGAAGGTGGGCAGCCCGTGTTTGAGTGGGTTTCATCCAATCTACTGATAGAAAGCATTGTTTTCATTTCAAGGAACATGTGTATACAAGTAAATCCTGGAAAACCAAAATGGGTTTAAGTCTTCTTGCTAAATCTCTGGCTCTAGGAGAACAAGATTATATAATAAAACTTGATGAGCATAGCAGGTATTGAAGCATTAGAACCTCCTGGCCATGAAAGTCTCATCTGAAATTGTTTTTGACTCCCTTGAAATAATAAAACTTAACAATACAGCACTGTACAGTTTCGCTAGGCGCATCCAAGAACAACATTGTTTTATGCGTGATCACAGAGGCTGGGCGCTGTGAGACAATTCCTTTAACGAGCGTACCTCCAGCCAGAAGCTGGAGTTACTTACTCAGGGCCCTTTAGAAACCCCACCCATTGTTTCCAGGCATTCTGCTGGGCTGCTCCGGCCATTCCTATGAATGCATCTATTCACCCAAATCTTAGGCACCTCTGTGTGGACTTCCAGAATTCGCACCACTGACAGTTGAAATCCTTAGCCTCTTTGTGGGTTGCAGAATCAGAGATTTAAAATTTCTCGCATAACTTCTGAGGGTGCTAGCTCAACATTGAACTAGTTTTCCACTTGCACACATTCTCTCTAATGTTCAGTTCTCATCTGCGAAAGAGCATGTTTCTGAGCAGATTGGATAAACAACAGAAAGCGCAGATGCCAATCTAGTGACACGTGCTAGTTTATTCTAACCGTACTTGCAGAAGTAGTTGCTATTTTAAAAATAAAAGTGTCCCTGAAGGAGCCGTGGCATGTCACTGTCACCTTGGGCGACCTGTGCTTAATTCCTTCCAGTGTGGCTGCCTTCTCACTCGGCCCACCCGGGCACCACTCACACAGATCCCTGGGGTGGGTGGAGATGGACAGATGTCCTACCACTGTGGCCTGCACTTGGCCATGGCAGCAGATATGCATTAGAGACTGGAAATAAGGCCATGTCAGCTCATCCAGCGTTTGTGCTGGCTGCATCTGCGAGAGGAAGGGATTGGAGAGATTGCTTTGGCCTCTTAAGTCGGGGAAACATCAACAGTTCCTTTCCAGTTGGACCTGTGATCTCTCCGCTGTGTGTCTCTCTTTGGGTGGGATACGGAGTATGTTTTTGTTAGTCTGCTCTGGGACTAATTGGATCCACAACGAGTAGGGAATTGTTCTGCTCTGCTGGTTTCCACAGTAGAGGGCCAGGCACGCACTTGGACTGGGTAATGGCACTCTGAGCAGTGGCACTGAGGTGGCCTCAGCAAGGCTCAGATTCAGGGATGTGTAAGAAAACAGCGGAGCCATCTGCGTTATTTGCTTAAAATTCAATGTCACAAAGGCTGGTGAGCACTTTTTGTGCTTGGGGTAGATTGTGCTGAGTTGCAGGAGCTAAAGAGATGGGTGAGAAACACAGTTCTTTATCTCAGAGAGCGTGCCCACCCCTCACAGGGCTTTGACGCGAGCCCCAAGTACAGGCTAGGATGCCAGCCCTGGCTTCGGGGTCTACACTGCAGGAAGGTGCAGAGGCAGTTTGGAGGGGAACGATCAGAGAGGCTTTAAGGAACCAGTGGGCTGTGAGGATGATGAGCCTTGAATAAAGGGGTGTTTTTGATCATCAGAAGATCCAACGAGAGGAGGAGGAACAAAAGTACAAAAGCCTGGAAACACCAAGTGGGTGAGGGGAAGAGCAAGCGGTTCCCTTTGGGATTCAGGTTGAAAAGTCACGGCGGGGAAGGGAGTCTGGGTCAGGGCAAGCAGGGCCTTGATGGTCACTCCATCTTAGATTCTGGTTGGTGGGGAGGAAGGGCCCAAAGATCACAGAGCAGGGCCATGGCATTCAGGGAGGTGCCCACAGCAGCCAGGAGAGGGCACACAAGGCCCTGGACTGGCTAGGTGGGCACCCAGCATCAAAGGGAGGGTACTGGCCACTGTTCAGTGTAGAACTCTCTCCCTGGATACTGTTCACATCCAGAAACCTGACAGCTGTCTGAGAGAGAGACTCAAAGTGACAGCCATCTTCCAAGCTGTCACTTGAAATCTATACTTTAGACCAGGGATAGGGAACCTTTTTCCTGCCAAAGGCCATTTGGATATTTATAATATCATTTGCGGGACATACAAAATTATCAACTTAAAAATTAGCCTGCTATATTTGGTCAAACATTTTATTAACTCACCCCTAACGCCTTGGCAGGGCCAGATCAAATGATTTCACAGGCCCTATCTGGCCCTTGGGCCGATGTTCCCCACCTGTAGTTTAAACTCATCACAAAGAACACAAATGAGATGCTTTTTTTTTTTTTAATTCTCACCCAAGGATATTTTTCCATTGATTTTTAGAAGGAATGGAAGAGAGAGGGAAAAAAACAGAGAGAAATGTCAATGTGAGAAAAACACATCGATTGGTTGCCTCCTACACAAGCCCCGACCAGGCCCGGGCTGGGAAGGAGCCTGCAACTGAGGTGCGTGCCCTTGACCAGAATCAAACCCAGGACCCTTCAGTTCAAAGGCGGATGCTCTATCCACTGAGCCGAACTGGCTAGGGTGAGATGCTTTTTAAGGTGCACGTTCGGTCAGTTGAGGATGAGTCCAGTCACCATTGTCCTTTCTCCCCCTAGAACAACCCCAGCAATAAACTGGTGAGCACGAGCAGCACGGTCACGGCGGCCCACATCAAGAGGTTCACGTTCGTGTGCATGGCCCTGTCGCTCACGGTAAGGAGAGACAACCCCCCTCACCATGTTTTTGGAAAAGGAGAAATGGTCATATTAAAAGGAGATGTCGTGTATCCCAAAATGTGATGTTATGCTAGGTTAATTAACAACCTCTTCAAAACATTTTACGAGCGATTGTTATTTGAGGAAGCCATTGAATCCAGGAACCAAGGGTCGCGGTGTTTCTTGGGACTTCTTACATGCTGAAGGGAGGCGGACCTTGCCTTTAATTTTAATCAGACTCTTGTCTTGCTGAATAATTTCCAGCCCATTTCTGAACATCCGGAGTCAACCGTATTATCATCCCTGTCCCTTTTCCAAACTTAACTGGTGATATTTTGATTTCCCCGGTGAAAGTTCCTTTCCTAATTACGTTGATGCTGATGTCGCATATTTATTTATTCTCCATGCGACACGTATCGATGGAGCACCTACAGCATCCCACTCTCTGTGCCATCTTCCCGTACAGCTGTGAGCAGGTGCCCCTCACACTGTGCCACTGGCAGGGCCTGTGGGCGACTGCACAGCCTTAAACAGCACATGTCCTTCCTTTATCAGCTCCTCATGGCAGTTCAGATGTAGAAGATAATGTTCAAAAACATGGAGAAAACACATACACGCACTATAATCCAAAGCACAGGGTATATAATTTAAGGTTGTTTATAACACTTATCAACAGAGCACACACACCATTTATAAACAAGCTTACATGGTAGACTGTGCCTTTTGGATGGAGACAAGAAGAGGATCAAAGGAAGTACTGGTCTTTTGAACTCTGTTGGTTTCCCTTTGTTGTGGTGGTGGTCCGCATTGCCTGTCAAGTCCTGTAGAAATTCCCCTTTTTTCTAGTACAATATGAGGATCTTGCTGAAATGCCTGTGTGGGTGCAGTTCTCAGCAACAGTGACTGATAGCGGGACCTAAGGCAGTAAGAGGGATTGGGTTCCGCTGGTGACAGGGACACAGTAACTGTAGCCCTTCTTACCGTCATCACGAGAACTGTTTAGCTGGATGAGTCCTGGCAGTGGTCCTTTAAAATCAAGCCCTATGTATGTTTTAAACCTTTAATGGATTTTTAAAAAAATCCACAGCTTAATATTGGATTCATTGATCCAATACCTGAGTAGATTATAACAAGGGCAACATGGGACAAAGAGCCCATCACATAACACCTCTGACAGCTGATGACCTTGTGTCTGTCCTCAGCTGCCCGTCACTCTAACCCAGCCCCTCATGAAACTGGTGGGGTGTCAGAAATATATTCCAGTGCCACCTGACCCGAGGAATTTCTGGTAGCATGCCTGTGCGAGTCAGGACAGGTTACCCCGTGCAACCCGGCTCCCCTGTGTTCATTATTTCTCTCTATGGTGTGCAAGTTTTTCCCTAATTCCCTAAAATATTAGCAAAACACAGAACAACCTTGAATCTGTTTAAAGAGTCATTTAGGAAAAACAGAGAAGGTTTCTGTTGCAGGAACAGGCCTCAGCGTTGGGAGACGGGTTAAATGACTGGGAGTCGCACGTCAAGTTGGTTGGGATGCCAGGTTCTGTGACTTGGACCCCTTTTGCATAGAAAGCTGGAAGCTCTGGGTTGTTGCTGGCTCTCCTCATCTGTCTCCTTTCGCTCCATTTAACCAACTTCCCACCGCTACAGTGAGTCCAAGGGGGAACTTGACCAGATTGGATTTGAGGATATTTTATCTCTCCTTCAGCTCACAGGCAATAATCTGTACTTCTAAATCAAGTACAAGTTTATTTTGAAATGACCACTATCTAAGATCTAGAAACATGTTTTGGTTTCCCATGTAGAGGTTTTTTTTTTAATGTAGTTATTCTAATGCTACCTTCTGTAACTAGAAGTAGCTGAGGGTAGATTTTCACCAAGAAATTAGAGACTCAGAATCCTCTCTTGGAAAGGAACTTGGAGATGACCCATCATATTTTAGGAAAGGAAATGACTCAGGGAGGTTGAGTGACTTGTCCGTGCACCAGCTAGAAGCCAGCCTTGCAGGCTCATTCTTCACGCCCCACCCCCTTCCTCTGAACCACACAAGCAGGTGATGCTGATGGTGCTGGTGGTTCTGGTGATGGAGATGGTGATGGTGATGGTGATGGTGCTGGTGCTGGTACTGGTACTGGTACTGGTGCTGGTGGTACTGGTGATGCTGGTGGTGCTGGTGGTGGTGGTGATGGTGATGGTGCTGGTGGTGTGTGTGTGTGTGTGTTGCTGTCACTTAAGGCCAAGAGGTAGGTGAGTCTGCTAGTATGCCATAAATTACATTGCTTCCCACACTAGGGTACAAGGTCTGAGGCTAGTGACTGTTACTACTTAAGTCTCTGGTTCTCTTTTTTTAAAAAAAAGTTAAAATACGTTTTTACTCTGGATCTTTGTGAGCTTTGCTTTTTGATGTCAATGGGTGGTAAAAAAGGGAACGTGTGAATTGGCACTCAAACGTGAATCTTCTATTCTGATTTTTATGGGGTGAATTGTGTCCACCAAAAATTCCTATGCTGAAGTCCTAACTCCCAGTACCTCAGAATGTGGCCTCGTATGGAAACAGGGTTAAGGTGAGGTCCTGGTGGGTTAGCGGACCCCCCCACCCAGTGTGCCTGGTGTTCTTATAGGCGGGGGCATGTGGACAGACATGCACCCAAACGCCATGGGAAGACTGGAGTTATGCTGCCAGAAGGCAGGAGATGCCTGGAACAGTCCTTCCCTGGCACCTGCGGAGGGAGCATGGCCCTGCCCACACCCCACAACTGTGAGGCAATACTGCCTTTTGCTGTGGTTCCAAACCCCCGTTTTGTGGTACTTGTTGTAGCAGCTCTAGCAAACTCATACACTGAGGTTTCTGAAAGAAAGGGATCTTGTCATTTATGGTCACATGGATTGATTAACCAGACATAACTATTCAACTGACTTATTTTCTTTTTAAATTCTCCATTTAGTGATTCTGTAAGACACCTCTTTTATTTTATTTCCATATTCTCCATGTAATAATCTGAGTGCAGGATTTGCTTAGACATGTTTTTCACATGGTACGGCCCTGTGCCCACATTTAGATGCTGAATTATATCTTTGTGAATGGCTTTGTGGGGGGCGGTGTAATTGGCATCATAGCATCCACTAGGAGTATTAGTGCTAGATTTAAGTTACTTTGCTTTTTTGGTTTTATTCTGCTTTCCATTAGTCAAATAATGCAATGTACCTCGGCCAGGCCCTGGCAGAGTCCACTCACTGTTAATACTGAAAAGCCAAAACAGCCCCCAATTTTCAGGGAAGGGTTTGGTATCTGGCAGTCACAAACTGTTGTGCACGAAAATGGCAAAGTAACTCAGTGGGGATTGACTCAGAGACGTCCAGGAATTTTATTTTATTACTCTCTATGGCTTTTTTTTTAAATCATTTGTATTCGTCTCAGCTTAAAGACAGAAGCAGTCTGGGCACATTACAGTGTGTAGGGCCCAGGCCCTCCTGACAATAATCACAGTATGAGTTGGGGGCCAGACACGCTGTGGTGCTCGTGGCGTCTCAGTTTCCGATCTCAGCACCTGCTCACACCCCCATGTGCGTGAGGCTCTGACCACGAGCACGTTCCTGGTGGCCTGAAACTCTCCATGTCCTATTGACTGACATCAGGTCAGCATGCGGGGAGTCAGCAAAGCCCAAATCAAACACCTCAAAGGAGTTTTTGTAAATGTTCTCAAATACATTAAGAAACACCCAGTAGAGGAAGGTCCATCAGGTATTGTGTTAAATGAGCATGACAAGGACACAAACACCCAGTTAGCATGCTAAGTGGTCATTTTGTGTGTTTAATGAAGCCAGAAACCATTAGGCCCAGGAACTAAGGAAAACAATCAAAAAACCACCTGGTCCCACAGAGGTATTCCTCCTGGCTGACAAACTACAAAAGTGACCTGGAAAGTAAAGTTGCTGTTTGCAGAGTGACCTGGGGCCTTTGCTGAAAACATTTCTTATTTTTATCCTAATGAGTTTGTTACTGCATTTCCAGCTCTGGGTCAGACGGCCCACTGGTTCCAGCACAGTGAAGTCAACACGAGTTGTGCCACAAGATTATTCTGGGGTCTTCCCGGACCTGCTCTGTCTTTAAGCTGAACAAGGTTCGGAGAACCAGGACGTGATGCTGAGAAAACAATAGTGCCTAGAAAACCTACTCACCTTTAACCAGGTGCCAGGTGGTTTGCAAGAGTCTGTCTGTCTCTGAGAGGTGGCACTTAACCATGTGGTTTGAAGAATGAATTGGCCTTTACAAAAAAAAAAAAAAAAGACGTTTCTAGAAAGCCATGGTGCACCCGCCAAGCCGGCGCCTCTGAACTGATGCCCTGCATGCCCCTGGGACTCTTGTGGCACCAGACTGCCCTCTTTTATTTTAAAGGGTTGAGAAGAGAGGGCCAAAAAAGAGGGATTTAGCTCAAGCTAGAATTTGGGGCCACAGAGCACAGTGCTTATGGATGTGGCCCTCGAAGCCCCAGGGCCTGGGTTCAAGCCTTGGCTCCATCGCCCACCAGCTGGGTGGCTTTGGGTAGGTCACTTAAACGTACCAGCCTCAGCCTCCCTCGCTGCCACAGGGGGAACAAGAAGACCCATCTTTTAAGACTTTAAAAAGAATCCAAAGCTTACATAGCACCAGGCTTGGTGTCAGCAAAGAGTGGGCGCTGTCGCCTAACGTTCCCAGAGCCAGGGGATTCCGAGTGAGGGTAAGAATCTATCATCCCCTGCCTCCAGCCCCGGTGGCTCCTGGTAGAATGGATGCCAATGAATAACGTTTTCCTCCCTGAGGCCTGGGAAGGCTCAGGATGTCCCATCACACCTTCCTGTCTGTAGCCTCCAGTCCCAGGGGCAGACAGTGCCCACTCCAGTGGTCGGTTGTCTTGCTAATTTGAAATGTCGGTTCCCCACGAGCTGCAGTGAGAGCAGAAAGAGAGAAAGTGATGTATTTAGGCTTCTGGCTTAGACGTCCCATAGATCTGTACACACCAACCAGATTAGAAATGCCAGCAAAGGGAGATTATAAGCCACACGTGTATGCATTAATGTGTGATTATCAACGCCTGGGGCTGTGGAACAGACACTTTCGAAGAGATAGATGGTGCTGAGGGGTTCCCTGTTTACGGGCACAGCTCTCTAGAGAAAGAACACATACGTATTTATTCCCGAAGTCATTCTACACATGCCTGAGCCCCTGCGATGCCCCGGGCTCTGGGACCACCACAGTGAAAGAGATCCACTGGCTTTTTTCTTTTTTATTAACTTATTGTTTTAATTGATTTCAGAGAGAGGGAGAGGGAGAGATTTATTCTCTCACATCGTTGATGTTTCTATCTCTCCCTCTCCCTTCAGTGATTCTCTCTCATCATTGATGTCTTTAATCAGCTGCCTCCTGCTTGCCCCCAACCAGGGACTAAGCCCGGGGAATGGCATCGTGACCTCCTGGTTCATAGATTGATGCTCAACCATGGAGCCATGCCGGCCGGGCCACAGGCTCTTTTCTTACGGAATTTATAATCTCAGAGAGAAGACAGGCAATAAGCAAGCAAGGTGGAGTGTATTCGTTTCCTGTGGCTGCTGTGACAAATTACCACAAAGCTGATGGCTTAAAACAGCAAATTTATTCTCTCACAGTTCTGCAGGCCAGAGGTCAGTTTAGGTCATGGAGCCGAAATGAAGGTGTCAGCAGTCACACTCCGTCCAGTGACTTTTAGAGAAGAATCTGTCTCTTGCCTCCAGCTCCGGTGGCTGCTTGCATTCCTCGGCCACGTGACTCCATGACTCCGTGACTCCCATCTCTGCCTCTGTCTTCACATCCCCTCTTCCTCTCTGTGTCTGCATCAAACCTTCCTTTGCCCGGATCTTACACAAGGACATTTGTGATGGTATTTCAGCCCACCCACACAATCCCAGCTAATCTTATTTCAAGACCGTTAACTTAATCACACCTATTACCATATAAAATAATGAATACTTGTGCTGGGGACTGGGGGTGAATATATCTTTTGGGGTGGCCATTATGCAGTTTGCAACAGAGAGTCACAGGTGCTCGGGAGAAAATTAAGTGAAAGAAAAGAGGGTGAGGGAGATGCCTGACAAGATGGTCAGGGAAGGCCCCCCTGATAGGACACATTTTCAGGTAATCGGATGTCCGGGAGCCCAGCAGCCCCGCACTCCCTGCGTATGTATTCGTGACCCGCCATGGACATGCACCTGAGTTTGAGGGCACCTCGGTGCATATTCACCTGCATTGCTCCACCCCTCCTTTCTGCTCAGGCACTGCCTCCGTTTCTCCCTCCCTCTCCAGTTTCAGCCTCTCTCAGCTCACTGCTTTAAATATATTTAAGGCTCCCAACCTTTAAGAAAATTAAAGGAAACATAAAAACCATCTCTTTTTCCGCAGGCAGACTACTAGCACATTTCTCCTCTCCTTGACATCTGAACTTCTTGAGACAATTACCTGAAAGCTCCCTCCCCCACCTTCCTGGCTACCAGGCCCTCTGTCCCCCTGTCCAGCCACCTGCCTCCTGTCCGGGAGCAAGGGGGCCCTACTTCCTTCTGAGGTCGCTCCTTTGATTGGTGTTTTTGCCCATCTCCTATCTCCTTACAGAGCTCACCGAGGTCCCCACTGTCTCATTGCCCAGCTGCAGGGACCCCGTCCGGTTCCCATGTTTGGTGTCTGATGCGGCCCACTCCTCCATCCGTGCTCATGCCTTGCCGTGTGTGACACTGTCCTCAGCTGGTTTTCCTTTTCTCTTTCTGATTTTTCCTCCACAGGCTCCTTGGTGGAAGCCCCTGTTCCTCCCTATGAGTGAGCCCCAAACTCTGCCCTCCTGCCTGCCTCCTGACCCCTCTCCCTGCAGGGCCTGGCTGAGGACATGGTCGCTGTCCCCATGTGAACGGCATCTCCTCCTGGGCCATCAGGCTATATCCGTGGGCCCCCAGCTTTCCGAGATCAGCCTTGTCTGGGGGATTAGGTTGGAGGTTGCTGGAAGGAGAGGTGGTGATTTGCAGACAACACGGGCGGATGGCCTGGTCATACCTTGCCTGCCAGGGCCCTGGAGGCCAAGAGGACTTAAAACATTTTAGTTCCAAAGCTTCAGAGTTTTAGGCCTGAGGGCCCAGGCCAGCAGGGGAGGAAAGCAAAAGGCGGCCATCAGAGAAGGAGGCAGTCAGGCTCTCTCTGTGACTTACTGAGATAATCCCCTTCCGTGAGGTTCAGCTCATCCTAAAATACCGTTATGCTGTTCCCACTGGCATAGGGACCCAGCCTCAGCTTCCTGCTGCTGACCTCACCCATGAGCTGTCACTCAGCCGTGGGGCAGGGACACCACAGGCCTTATTCCGGCCGTGGCCATGGTGCCACGCCGACCCTGTGTCTCCAACAAGGACGGCCTGTTTGTGGCTTTGTTTCTTCCGGGCGGCGGCCCCACCCCCGCGCCCCGAGACTGCCTTCTCATTGTTCCCAGGATCCGGCAGAAAATGACTCTCTTGTGCATTGGGGGGAGGACAGAAAGGACCAAAGGTAAATCAGCTGAACTGAAACCCTCTCATCTGGCGCCTCTGGGAGCATCGTGTGGACCACTGGGCCCTTTGGGCAGCTTTAGACATCCCAGAAATATGGAGGGAGTAAGGCTTCTGGGTCCCCAAGGCTGGGGTTGAAGTCCTAGCTCCCACCCTTTCCCAACGGGGTGCCCTGGGCCAAGTCACACAGCCCTTCTAGGCCCTGGTGACCCCTTTAGTAAAGGAGTAGAAAATCCTGCCTCTCTCCCAGGATTTCATGAGGGTTGAATGAAATCACCAATGGAAAGTTCTTGGTGTGTGATCATGGATGAGTTCCCTCCTTCCCACGGGCCCTCTGCCCGCCCCCCCCCCTCACACTTTAGTAGCCCAGCATTCACTTTTTAAGTCATCATTATCGAAGATTTGAGGGGTTGACTGGTTTGTTCAGGGGAACTCAGAGGGAGAGTAAAGCAATTAAGAATGGTCCCCAAAACTCTACCTAAGCCCTTGTGATAAAAAGGCAGTACAGATCTCCACAATGCAGTCTTAAAAAGCAAGTGAAGGAGCACGCCGTGATGTTATGAGCAGGCTCCAATTTTTTAAAAGTAGTTTTAATTGTGATCAAATACACCTAACTTAAAACTTGGCACCTGGACCATTTCTAAGAGTGCAGGGCAGTACGTTCACATTGTTGGGCTGCTGTCGCCGCCAGCCGCCATCCATCTGCAGAGCTCTTTCATCTTGCAGAATTGGAAC
>NW_005362626.1:5912716-5914713 GCF_000412655.1 Myotis brandtii | reverse complement strand
CCACTTCCCCACCCCCCGCCCCCCTGCCCCAGCAAGTTCCAGTTTCTGTTAACAGTCAAGGAAAAGTAAAGGCTAAACAGAAGCTGGATTGGAACCTTCTAAATATTCTTCAAATCAGAGTAAGAATAGGAAAGAATTAAACGTTCTGCAAATGGGTGGAATGGGCAGAGGTTTGACAGCTGGAGCGCCCACTGCAGGCTTGGTGCATGGCGCCCCCTGCTGTTGGAAGTGTGTTTTGGCCTTCCTAAGAATTGTGCGGCTTAGGTCAGAAAGGAGCACTGAGTGCTCTGAGGAAGTGTGCCTGTTTGGCGGTTTTATTCAATCTAAATGGCAGTTGGGGTGATTGCGCTTTCATATTCTTTAAAAATGACTGATTTTAAACCAACATCTGAAAATGTTAACTTTTTACCATTAGATGTGCTATAATAGTGGTTTTGTCAACTCCCTTATGAAGCTATTCCAGATGGATGTGTAACCGTGGTTATGATGGTCAACAAGCCACATGGAGAATACTAAGTACCACGAAAACACTGTGTCAAGTGCTTATCCAAGCTCCCTACTTTAACCGAAAACAAACTCTGTTTTTCTTAGTAGTAGACGGAGTTTACTCCATCTGTTTCAGCCCCATAAAAATTTTACCTGCCTGACCTTACATAAAAAGTCCCCTGCATCTCCTCTCTGTATACTATTGCAATAATAGTATATATTGTAATCCAATATGCATTATATATTATGCATTATAATATATATTATTATATTTCTATAGATATAGATATAAAAGGCTAAGCGACCAGCCAGCCTGCTGACCGGCTGGTAGGTATGATGCACACTGACCACCAGGGGGCAGAGACTCAATGCAGGAACTGCCGAGTGACAGCAACTTTGCAGAGTGCCCTCTCACACTCCAGGACCACTCAGGGGACGTCGGGCTGTCAGCTTTGGCCCGATCCCCGCAGGCCAGGCTGAGGGACCCCACCTGCCAGAGGGACCCCGCTCACTCTGCAGATGCCCTTTGAGCCCCAGCACCGCCCCTGGTGTGGCCGGCCAGAGAGGGACTGTGGGAGGTTGGTTCCAGGGTGTGTCTGGCTCGTCTCGCCCAGTCCCGCCCCACTGGCCACCTTCTAATTAATTTCCTTTCAAAGGGCACAAATCCGTGCACCGGGCCTCTAGTATTGTAATAATACTAATGATCCTTCCTCAGAAAGTGTTCCCTACCTGTGACTTTCTCCCGTGCTGTGCTGCAGTTTTCCTGCCCACCCACCTGGCTTGTTGCCCAGCCCCCCTTCAGAGCATGGTCAGCTCTGCAGGGCAATAGCCCCCTTTCCTCTGGCCATCAGGACAGGCTCGCTCCCTGACCCTCTATCATGCTCCTCCCCAGAAAGTGGGCTCATTGGTCTTTTCACACGTTATGTAGACTTTAGGGATTTGCACTCTAGTAAAATATCATATTTTTTTCTGCAGAATTGGGACTCCCCTGGTTCTAAGAGTCATCCTAATGGAATGCCGTGTCATCCAGGGGGATGTGGTGACTTCTCATGGGCTCGCTGTTAGCCTTAGGAGGGCTCTAGGGAGGGACCCCATCTAATTCAGCTGGTGGTCAGCACGTGAGAGTGAGAAATCATGGACAAGACAGGCCAGAGGGTCCCCAGAGGGCGGACAAGCGTCCATCCTGAAGATAGAGAAACACTCACTCACCGCACATCACTCTCTTCATACCCCACACAGGTCCCTCAGCACATCCTGTTAGCACTGAGTGCAGATACCTCCAATTCCACCATTTCCCCACCTCCTGATGACCCCAGGCCCTCTCCCTTATGTTCCAGTAGCCCCCTGGCAGGACTCCCTGCTTCTGCCCTGTGCCCCCACCCCCATACTCCATCCTCACCCAGCCTGTCAGTCAAAATGGCAAGCATCACATCTCTCCTGCACCTGCCACCTCCCATGGCTCCCATCTCTCTGGGACCAAAAGCTGGAGTCATAACCAGGACCCACAAAAC
>NW_005362626.1:5872364-5912653 GCF_000412655.1 Myotis brandtii | reverse complement strand
CAGTGCAACAGTGCAAGTTGATGCTAAGAATCAAAGGCCAAATGGCATTCCTGGGGTGTATATCAGCTCACTCGCTCTCTCGCTCTCTCTCTCTCTCCTCTCTCTCTCTCTGAAAACTCGAGCAAGGTAGGCGTGTGTGATATCTGACAGTGTCCTGCCTTGTTCGGGCCCCTCCATCCACGGGGAAATCAAATTAGTGTGCCTTGTGTGGAGTGACACCAGGTGCAGTGTCCCGAGACGCTGTCTGTGAAACCCAGCTGTCAGCCCCTCCCTCTGAAGCAGGACTTTGCACATCCCTGTCCTAAATACTTATTAAGATGGACAGATACAGGGGCCCCTGTTATTTTAAAATGTGGGGTGTTTTTTTTTCTGGTAAAGAAAAAGGAACACATGCTCTTTGTGGAAAACAGGGGAAAGTCCAAAGAGGAAAATAAAATCAATCCTAATCTCACCACCTACAGACAGCTCACTGGTAGCATTTTATTCCGGAACCAGGAAACCTTTTACAGTAATGATAGTAAGACCGACTGGTCCCACTCACTGTGCCCCTGGCAGGTAGAAGCATCTGTGGGGGTCACGGGGCCACAGACACGCTGGTGGTCTGGTCATCCGAGGGCTAAGGAGCTGGCACCAGAATGTAAATCCACTTACTCACCATCTTGCAGCCCCAAGCCAGGCTGTAACCACCTCTTTGTATGCGGTATTGTTGAGGGTTAACCTCAGGTTTAGGCAGTGGAGACTTAAACCCAATTAAACAGTTGTTGAACTTTTCTTACTAAGTAAAGGTTCCAAATAAAAACGATGCCCAGGGCCAGCTATTTTAATTCATAACAGCAGCATACATTTCACTTCTTCTAACTGCAGGGGACAAGACTCTGACTTGGTACTAATCCTGATTATTCAGGGTAATGGCGGGCGCTGAGGGAGCTCTGGAACTGCGTCAAAACCAGAGCTCTTGGCAATGTTCCCTTGTGGGCTGGAGCCCTCTCCAGCTGTGCAGCAATGGCTCCCCCTCCATCAAATGCTGATGGAGACAACTGGCCTCTTTGAATCCCACATTCTTGGGAGAGAATCTGAGACTGTCCCAGGGCGGGTCAGAAACAGACTCTGTCGGGGAGGAGGGTCCCTCTTCTGTGGGTCTAGTCACGTGGATTCAGACTGTAGCATCTCAGCTGGGGTGTTATTTCTGTAAGGGCTGGGACTTGCTTCCTCCTTAATGCACACTATAGTCCTATTTGGGGACCTTAATCTATGGTAAAACTTAGTCATCACTTAGTTCATCATTACAGGGATTTAGACATGAAAGGTTAAATGCTGCCTCCGATGTGGGACAACTCCATACAGGTAAAGCCTGCTTAACGGGCTGCTTCTAAGGAAGATGCTAAATTACTCATTGATCTGCCCGACCAGATCATCACTAGAAACCTGACCATGGCACATACACTGACCAGAAACTGCATGGGAAGGCTGTGAATACAAGGGCTGCAGCCCAATGGGGGTTAGTTTCCAAGGAGGCTAATGTGATGGAAGAAAAGAGATGCCAGTGATCATGAAGGCAGAAGGTGTGTCTGGAATGGACTACACTTTACGAGCGATGAATATATGTTGAAATGCCAATAAATGTTTCAAAGTTCAAAGTAAAAATTTCATGGTCAGTATCTGGTCCTCAGAAAAAGAATCACATAGTCTGTCAAATAAAAGGGTGTTGGGTCATAGGTCTCCTCCTGTCTTCCTTTCTTTCTTCTCCTTCATCACCTTTTTATTTCAGAATTATCTTAGGTTTACAGAAACATTGTGAAACTAGCACACAGTTCCCACACACCCTTCATTCCTCGCTTAGTTGTGGTTCGTTTGTCACAACTAAGGAACGAACATTGATACGTGGCTGTGAACTGAACTGCACAGTTGATTCAGGTTTCAGTAGCTTTTCCCTCACAGCCCTTGTCATCTTGTCTCCTTAGCCCCCTCTGGTGTGTGAGTTCCGCAGACTTGGCTTGTTTTTGAGGCGTTCCCAGTTTCAAGGAATGCCGCTTAGGTTTTGTGTAAATGTGCCTCAACTCGGGTTTGTCTGAGGTTTTTCTCGTGGCTAGAGGGGGCTTTGGATTTGGGGAGGAAGATCACCTGGGTCAAGTCTCGTCATATCTTATCAGGAGCACGTGCCATCAACATGACTCATCACTGCTCATGTTGACCTTGACCATCTCCCGAGGTCATGTTTGCAGGTCTCTCCACTGTAAAGGTACTCTTTTCCCCTTTCCAAGCCGAGTTCTCCTTGGAGGGGAGTTGCTATGGTCAGCCCACACTTCTGGATGGGGAAGTATAGGTATGCTTCACCTCTCTGGGAAGGGAGTATCTACATGAATTAGATAAAATTCTGGGCCAGAGATCTGACCCTATTTGCTTATTTATATCAATATTAGAAGCCTGGTGCATGGGATTCATGCACTGGTGGGGGGCGTGGCCTGCAGGTATCGCCCAATATGGGAGTGCCACTCATCCTGGTCAGCTGAGCGGCTATGGACCCACCCTCTGAGCGGCTGCTCCCACTGTGGGAGCACCGCTCATCCCAGTCAACCAAGTGGCACTCCCACTGTGGGAGCGCACTGACCACCAGGGGGCAGCTCCTTCGTTAAGCGTCTGCCCCCCTGGTGGTCAGTGAGCATCATAGCAACTGGTTAACTGATCATTCTGGTCGTTCCGCCGTTCGGTCACTGGGCTTTTATATATATAGTTTGACTCATGGGTATTTATTGTATACTCTGTATTCGGTATTACAGTATTTATTTTGTTGCTGAAATTGTTCCAGCTTTGCCCGTGGGGAATGCTTCCTGCTGGGCTCTTGTGTCCGTTGACATATTATTCCAGGCAGCTCTAGAATGAGCCATTTCTCCAGGCAGCCCTGGTTCCTTCTATTGAAAAATAAATAGAAAAACCAAGATCTGGGCACTGAGTGGGTGGTTCTATGCAGCTGGCTGCTTCCTAATAAGATAATATTGACAGCAAGCTCTGCAGCAGAAAAGCCAGCCCTGCAGCTGCTCTAAGGAACAAATCACGTTCATTGTCAGGAGTTTATTAGGTTTGTTTTCCTGGTTTGGAAAAGTCAATGTCGTTAGGCTCTGCAAATATTTGAGGAACACAGCAGGTCGTGGTCAACTGGGAGGGCATGTTCTGAGCCAAGCCTCCTCTGGGTGAACTCATTCGAATGACACTTTCCTGAAATATTCTTTGTCAGGTTCACTTCTACAGCTTCCTGTTTTCTGAAACCGACTGGTTACCTTTGGTCTGGTTGTTAGCTGGGGCTCCACACGTTCCTTAGGGAACACTGACCTGCAGAGAGGAACTGCCGCTTTTAACCAGCGCCAGACCTATTGCTATGCTGCAGATATTCCTTTCTGGGCAATGCAAGAAATAGTCATGTTTTTAGGGACTTACTGGCAGGCAAGGAGCATTTTCATCTGGAAGCATGGCAAAGGCAAAGGGTCAAATTCAGAGACTTCCAGAAGAAAAAGAAAGGAAGCTTCGATCCATTCATTACCCATGGCATTCCTTCGCTTTCAATAATGACCTGTGATTGCTCGAGCCCCAGGCTGACCGGGTTCAGCTACGTTGTTCTAGGAGGCCCAGCCTTCTAGGTGTGGCAGACAGCTCTGAAGAGGCGCCTCAGGAGCATGTGGCCTGACAGGCGCATTCAGGGCACTCTGGGCACAGATAGGTACCAGACAGAAGAGAGTGGTTCAGTGGTGCCACATTGAATCACACTGTGGCATTTTAGAAATGGAATATCAAAACCACCCTCCTGGGAAGCTCTGTTAGGGATCCATCAAACCTTAACATTTTGTTCTCAGGGGCCGCTGTGGTCACCGGCCCAGGTTACTGGGTATTTTTGTAAATGTCTCGCGTGATGTGGGTGTGCTCACCATGGTCCTGTCTTCCAACTGGACTCCGAGGTCTTCCAAGGCCATAAAAGGCCTTGGGGTGCCCATCACCCATGCAGAGAACCCAGAGAGGGGAATCACCTGGCTTTGCCACAGACGCTGGCTGCACCCTCCTCTCTGACATGCAGTGACTCCCTCCCTTCCCCTTGGGTGTTGTAACTGAAAGGCCATTGTGCAGTGATTTTGCAAAGCAGAGAGATTGCAACAGGAGACATCGTCTCACGTTCAGGTCATTGCCGGCTACGGAATACACACGGCATTACAGTGATTGTCCTGCAAGCTCTCATTTTTAGCAGAGTGTGGTCCTCCAACCACGGAAGAAATGCAGGGTGGCTTACTCTTCGTGGGTCCTGAGGCACAAATCAAGTCCGGATATTTCCCACTGTCCTGCTCAGTGCCATTTTGAAGTTGCGACACGAAATTGTCACCATTCCTGAGCTGTAGGCGTGAGCGATACCTCACTGTTTCAGGCTGGTGGCTTTGCCGTGGGAAAACGATGACAAGGTCACTTGTCCAGGGCACACGGTGACAAAGCCTCTGAGCCTCCGAGTTGCTACATCTGAGGAAGTATTTTTTCCTTCGTGTCAGAGATGGGCTGTAAGTACGGGCAGCAGGCAATAGGGTTAAATGATGTCATTTTGGAAAACCCCTGAGATATTTATTCTTCCCAGATGCTGAAAAAGATATGGCAGAATTAAAGCTCCATTGCAGTTAGCAAGTGAAACATATACTAGATCCTCCCAGGTATTTTTTTTTTAATATTTCAACATGACACATTAAACAGGACCAGCCTAATTCCAGGAACCCTAATTTACCCAAAGCCTAAAGGGCGTTATAGTCTAAAATGTCAGTGTTCTGTTTTTGCACGACTGTCATTCGTTTTCTAACGTATTCATTTTCGTTTTAGAGAAGAATCGCTCTCTTGCACCGTCAGGAAGGGAGAGAATTATTTGGGAACTGGTGGGATTTTTCACTCCACTTTTCCCCCGCCCATTTCAGTTCCCACTTTCTCAAAGGGGTTCCGTGTCCAGAGTTCCCCACTTCATAGCTGTGGTCTCTCATTCTCTGAACTAGACCTTGCAGGCTTCCGGGCCTGTGGTTAATCTCAGCATTGCTGTTTCCGTCTCGGTTGGCTGTGCTGATTCAGGCGTGCTGCATGCATCCAGATGCTTCCAGGGCACTTTTTTTATTGGGTGAAAGCTGTAAAAATTGTGTTAATAGACATGTTCCCCCTGAACGGACTGAGCTGGTTAGCAGTCCAGCTGAGCCTTCCGTGGGAGCCCACTGGCCCCGCTCAGTGGCCCCCTTCCCCACTCAGTGCGTCCACATCTGCCCCGCTGTCCGGGCCCCTGTGGGGCAGATGTGGCAGGTGGGCCTGGGCCTGTGCCAGCGGTGAGAACAGGGCAGGGTGATGGCAGCCTGAGGACCGGTATGCCAGCCTCCTGCTTGGGCAGGTCACCCTCTCTCTGAGCTCCTGGGCATATTAGAATGCCTGGCTTTCTCATTCCACTCGTTGATGCCTTTTCCTCACAACCTGGCTTCCCCCTCCCCGCCCCTCCAGCTCTGCTTTGTGATGTTCTGGACCCCCAACGTGTCCGAGAAGATTCTGATAGACATCATCGGCGTGGACTTCGCCTTCGCAGAGCTCTGCGTCATTCCTTTGCGGATCTTCTCCTTCTTCCCCGTCCCAGGTAAAGCAAAAGCAAACGAAAGACAAGTTCCTCCTTACCACTCCCTCCCCCCACCCTGGCCCGCCTGGCTCAGTCTTCTTTCTTTGGAAGTGTTTGCAATCGTGTCCCAAACAAAACCGTAAATCTTCACAGTGGACTGGAAAGATGCGGAGACATGGCCCAGTAGGATGAAAGTTCATAACACGACGCCTACAGGAATCGTCGGTTTCTTAAAGGAGAACGGTTGCAAACACGGGAAAAAGAAAGCAGACCCCCAGGGACAGCGTGAGGAGTTCAGGGGCAAAGAACTGCCACGCACCCTGATGGTGGTGGGGACACGAGTCTAGGCCTGTGTCAGAACCCTTAGAACCGTACATTCAGAAGTCGAATTGTAGGAATGTTAATTTCAGGAGTAAAATGGGGTGAGGGGAGTAGCCTGTAAAACCTGGATCCATACAGGGAAAGAGAGGGGCTGCTGGAGACAAGAATCTGGGGGCAGAGCTGAGGCCAGAGGGCATGTGGCCAGAGAGGAGAAGCCCACAGCCAAAGCAATCTGGGGGCAGAGCTGAGGCCAGAGGGCATGTGGCCCACAGCCAAAGTGGAAGCCAGTTGGAAAATTCGCAAACCGGCAGAGTAGTGTGAGGTGTGCCATAAGGAAGGAGGTCGTGCTTTAGGAAATGAGAAAAGCGGGCTGCAGAGCAGTTGCTTAGTATGCTACCCTGTCTGTAGCACATGTACCACCCATCATGTATGCCTGGGTGTGCGATGTTCAGGGTAAGTGCCTGCCTGTCTACATACCATTTCTAGAGGTAACTCGCCAACAGTCGGCTAGCAGTGCTTGCCGCTGGGAAGCAGGACAAGGGCCCCGGGGAGCCAGGCCTGGGAGGAAGACCTCTGTGCTATATTTTCTTTTAAATTCTGTAGCAAGTCCATGTTGTTTCCTGTTAAAAATTTTATTGCCCAGAAATTCCACCCCAGTCAGTGAGCTGAGAAGCCAAAATCTACAGAGAGCCACAGTGAGGTGAAGAAACGGGCCATGGAGCTCAGCCAGCCCTGTGGGCCCGCCAGCCCCAGTTGTCCCTGAATTGCACAAGCTGCCTTGCTCTTAGGGGCCAAGCACTCCTGGAGGCTGGGTCCCTCGGGTGTCACCTTCTCAGCTGTGGCAGACATGGAGGGATGGAGGGTCAGGGGTGCAGGGGAGGCAGGACCCCGGGGAGCCAAGCTTTGGAAGGCGATGCCACCTAGAGGTGCTGCCCTCACAGTGTTGCCTGGAGGAGGGGCTGGAGGTTCCCAGAGACTCTGCTTCATCTCCTCCTAAGGCAGTGGTTCTCAACCTTCCTAATGCTGCGACCCTTTAATACAGTTCCTCATGTTGTGGTGACCCCCAACCATAAAATTATTTTCGTTGCTACTTCATAACTGTAATTTTGCTACTGTTATGAATCGTAATGTAAATATCTGATATGCAGGATGTATTTTCATTGTTACGAATTGAACATAATTAAAGCATAGTGATTAATCACAAAAACAATATGTAATTATATATGTGTTTTCCGATGGTCTTAGGCGACCCCTGTGAAAGGGTCGTTCGACCCCCAAAGGGGTCGTGTCCCACAGGTTGAGAACCGCTGTCCTAAGGGCTTCCAGATGGGTCCAGCTTCCACCTGTCTGTGCAACCTGCGGGGTGTGGGCCAACCGGATTAGCATTCTACCTGTGCGCCCTCACCTTTGCCCTTGCCCAAACCCAAGTGTGTGTCTGAGCCTCTTAAATACAGCCCTCCACCCTGGGCCGGCAGGGCACACCGTTAGACCAGGAGGACAGCAGGTCTTCCTCCCAATGGGCTTCCTCCCTGGGCACGAGGTTTCACCCCAGGAGTGAGCGCTTCCTTAAACGCCCTCCAGTTTGAGGCCAGACATCTGGGGCACTTCTTGCTGATAACTGTTTTCCTCCAAAACCAAATTCAGGCAGCAGTTCACACATGTTGCTGGAGCCCTCCATGGCATCCAGGCTGGGTGCCCTGCCCTCCCGCAGTTCCCGTCTGGATGGGGAAACTGGGCGAGGTGTCTGTGACACACCCACCTGTCAGAACGACAGGGACCTGACAGGGGCAGGAGGAGGGCGGTGACTGAGGTTTCCGTGGTCGGGGACGGCTGAGGAAATCAGGGATGCGGACAGAGCAGCCCTCTCTCCTCCCCGACACCTTGTCTCTGGGCTTTTGGTCCAGGTTTGCTCCTCCCTCAGAATCAGGTTTGATCACTGGCAGCCGTCTCTTCTCTCTGAGTTTTTTGTTCGAGAGAGGAAGGGTCCAAGCTTGAGGCAGGAGTGGACAGGACTGTCCCAGGGGCAGTCACTATGGAGGAGGGAGCTGCCTGCAGCCACTCACTGTCTGGACGCTCAGGGCTGTGATGGGGCAGGAGCTGAGGTAGGGACTGGCTGCCCGGGCCCTGACCAGAGACCAGGAACCTGGCAGGAAGACAAGGCGATGCCCAGGGCAGCAGCAGCAGGGCCTGGGTCCCAGCCTGCGCCCCAAGGACCATGGTGTGCTGCCCAGGGGCTAGAAACTACAGGCTGAGGACCCGGAGAAGCAGGTCGTTGCTGACGAGCCCTTTGCTCTCCCCTCAGTCACTGTGAGGGCTCATCTCACCGGGTGGCTGATGACCCTGAAGAAGACCTTTGTCCTGGCCCCCAGCTCCGTGCTCCGCATCATCGTCCTCATCACCAGCCTCGTGGTCCTGCCCTACCTGGGGTGAGTCGTCGGGGGCGTGGGGCTGTGGGTCCTTCTGCCACTTAAGTTCTGTTTAGATGGTTGCATTTGCTTTTTCGTGTGAAAGCCCCAAGCGTATCTACAAGTAGAAATGCAAAACTGCGTCCTATTCTCTGCCTGCAAACCAGATGGGAGGCTGTTGAGATCCATTCTAGAAAAGTCCTTTCAGGGTCAGGCCCATACACACTATTTACTGAGCACCAACCGTGACTCCCAGCCTCCCACGGAAGGGGCTTGCAGAGAGGAGGGTGGGAGGTGCTGCGGGCTCAGGAGGGATGGGGACGCTAGCCCGGCCGCCAGAAGGTGCTGAGCTGAGGCCCGGAGGGGGCCGGGGAGGCAGCTCTGCCTGGAGGTTCAGGTCCCCTCCCCATGCAGGTGCCCGGCTTACTAGGTGCAGACTCTGAACTCGATTGTCTGGTGCCTCTTGTCTACACCTTTCCTGGGTGTCGGCTGGATTCTGACACTGTGTGTGCCTCCGCACGGATTTAACAAACTTATGGCCTTTGCTTTCTCATCCCCAGAGTCCACGGAGCCACCCTGGGCGTGGGCTCCCTCCTCGCGGGATTTGTGGGAGAATCCACCATGGTCGCCATAGCCGCCTGCTACGTCTATCGGAAACAGGTGAGACGTGGGGCAGACACACCTGCCACGGCTGGGAAGCCTCCTCCGGGTGTAGGAAGACTTGAGTGGCTCCTGTGGGCCACAGTGGGAGGCCTCCCATCCTTCAGCTGGGCCCGCACTGCAGGGTCCAGGCCTCAGGGCAGCCACCTGGAGTTAGGCCAGGCCAGGCGCAGGGTGGGAGAGAATGACAGCAAGCCTGGGGCTAGCCCGAGGGAGGAACACTCCAATAGCATCAGGCCGCATGCTCATCCCAGGGACAGAGGCTCTGCAGGCCCTGAGCAGGAGGGTGGGGAGAGCTCAGGCCCTGCTGGGAAGGGCGGGCGGAAGTGGTGTCCCCGAGTAGAGGCAGGTTGCCATCAGCTGCCGGTGCGTCCAGAGGGCACTGGGGAGAGTCGTTGGGATGGGATCGCCCAGAATCCGGGCACAGGGCCAGCGTCCAAGTAACCAGACAGAGAGGCACACGCCGGACTGAGGTGCAGCCTCGGTGAGGTCGCCCCAACCATCCGCGAGACCCAAGTCTGAGACCCCGGGGGCCTCCCCCTGCTCTTGGCTCTGCTGTGATGTGTCCCTGCCACAGCCCACGCTTACGTGTCTTCTTTGCTCTAGAAAAAGAAGATGGAGAACGAGTCAGCCGTGGAGGGGGAGGACTCGGCCATGACGGACATCCCTGCCGCCGAGGAGAGCACGGACATCGTGGAAATGAGAGAGGAGAACGAATAAGGCGCGGGGCGCACGGGCACCGCGGGGACGGTGGAGATGACACCCCAGCGCCATCTCCTCTCCTGTCGAGTTCTGGTTCTGGTTTTGGTAACGACAGAGGCCTTGGTTGAAAGGTTTCACGTACACTCCGGCATACCGGGTATGCTCCACGCAGCGGGGACCGAGGGAACGGTCTCTGCCGACGCTTTGTAAAAACCCACACGACAGTTGACTTCGTGCCCCGCTTCATGAGAACCCAAAAGACATAGCTGCCTCGTGGTCCACGTTGTCTCCCCTCCCTCAGACCATCTCCGCTTGGAACCAAAGGACTGCGGCTCTGCCCTCCCGCGCCCGCGGCCACCACTGCCCCGCAGGCCACGGCCTGCACCCGTCCCTCTGCATCTCTCTGAAGAGTCCACAGGTGACGACTCGGCTTTCCATGGCTTCCCAGCGGCGTGGCTGCGCAGAGAGAGGTCACCCCGGTGGCCTCCACCACGGAGTCCTCCCTGCCCCCTGCACCTGTGCAGACGCCTGGCCTGCGCGGGCCGTTCCCCGCTGAAGAAGGGATCTGTGAGTGCGCTGGGCAGCTGGATGGAGAGAAAAGCGTGAGATGCCACAGGGACAGCCCGCTGACAGCACCGACCACGCGCCTCTCACCCGGCCTCCTGCTAGAGCTGGGTGAGCTCTCACACCTGGCCCCGCCGTGTACATACCTGAGCTAACATTAACCTTGTCACCAAAGCCATCTCCGAATTTCAGCATCCTTCCGCATGGCTTCCCCCGAAGGCTTGTTTTCCACTCACCCTCCCTGAAGGTGGCGCTAGAGCAAGGGAATCGGAGCATTCTAACTCTACCTTGTAGTTTTTACAGTGAACTGCAGCTTTAAGTCGTAATCTAGCACTCTCATGCCAGGTTGTCGTATCGTAACTTTTGAAGTAATGTCTTACCTGGTCCAGCCATTCTTAGTCATAACCATGCGGTACAGGTAATTCCTCGTGTACGCCCCTCTCACGCCACAAGATAAAGCAAGACATTTTATAAAACAACTTCAAAGTCACTATGTGATACTCCCTGAGATGATACATCTGAAATCCATTTAGTGCAGTATATTTTTCTAAGTTTTGGAAAGCGGGTTTTTTCTTTAAAAAAAAAAAAATATGGACACAGTTCAGTAAATTCTTGATTTCGTCAAAATTCCTAGACTGAAAGAACCTAGACACAAAACTATTTTAAAGATATAAATATATACTGTATATGTTATGTAATTTATTTTAGGCTATAATACATTTCCTATTTTCGCATTTTCAATAAAATGTCTCTAATACAATACAGCAATTGCTTGTGTGTCCACATATCTGCCAGTTGAAATGTATTGTACCGATGAACATCGTCTCTTATTTGTAGCCGTTTTACAAAGCCTGTCCTTTGTACCTAAATATAAGGGCCTGTAGATGACCAGAGGACTATTTTTGATCCCAGGTAACGGGTGTAAATGGGTTAGCTGGAGTAGACACTGGTGAGGGGGGAAATAGATGCTGGAAAGGGAGAAAGACGAAAGGAAAAGGCCAGGCGCTCATATTTATTGTATTCGGTGCTGTGTGATCCTATTGTTCCTCTAGAAAAAGGGATGTGAGGGCATAAGGTCAGGCGTGCGCATCACGGGTTGCATTCCTGTTTCTGGACACCCAGGGGCCCTCAGGGATGCCGCCACCAGGACCAATCCGCAGGTGCTCCGCCGGAGGTAGGAGTGCTGAAAACCAGGATGCACAGCTTTGGGGTGCTTTCAGGGGCAGATCTGAGAAGATGGGGAAAATCTAATTGTATTGGCTTTTTAAAAAGTACATGACTAGAAAATTAAGCAGCAATATTCCTTTAACCCAGGTGATATTTCATGCTGTGGGGTTGGAGCTTAAAAATTGAAAAAGCGAGAAAAAAAAAAGGGGGAAAAATTGAAAAAGCGAATTCTTTCCCTCTAAATCAGGGAACCATCAACTCGAGACTCCAGTAGGCAACAAGAACATGTTGTTAGGACTTCCAAGCCCCCTCAGGGAAAGGTTCACAGGTGATGGTATTTTGGTAGAATTTTGGAGAACCCGGGAATCAACCCCCAGACCACGGTGACTGCCCCTGGGACAGTCCGGTCCACGCCTGCCACCCCAGCCCCACCCGCCCCAGCCTCAAGCTCGGACCCTTCCTCTCTAGAAAACTCGCGGCCTCTCAGATGGTTCCTTCACCTGGGCTGCAGGAGCATCCTGACAAGCACACACCTCAGCCTCCCAAGCAAACCCGATTGCTGGCAGGTTCTGCATCTCTCCTGAGAACCATGGCGGGAAAGGCAGTCAAACCAGAGACGTGGGGGCGCTTCTTCCACGTTTCAGAGTAAGGAGGGGCATTCTTTTGACTTTGCTGATCAAAGAAACATCCCTCCAACACAGGTTTTTGTGTTTTGTTTAAAATATTTCTATTGATTGTTTTTCTTTTGAGAGAGAGAGGAAGGGAGAGGGAGAGAGAGAGAAACATCGATGTGAGAGAACATTGAGTGGCTGCCTCCTGCATGTCCACCCTCTGCCAGGGATGGAGCCCGAAACCCGGGCATGTGCCCTGACCAGGAATGAAACCAGCAACGGTTTGGTAACATGGGACAATGCCCAACCAACCGAGCCATACCGGCCAGGACAACACAGGTTTTCTGTTTGTTTTTTATTGCACATTGCTCCGCTGATAGATTTAGTGACCCGGGCATGTGCCCTGACCAGGAATGAAACCAGCAACCTTTTGGTAACATGGGACAATGCTCAACCAACCGAGCCATACTGGCCAGGACAACACAGGTTTTCTGTTTTTAATTGCACATTGCTCCGCTGATAGATTTAGTGTTGCCGTGAGGGTCTCGTGTCAAGGACCATGAAAAGACCCGGTGTGACGTTCTCTGTGCTGAGTGACTGCTTGTAGACAAAGGGAACCTAGAACTACAGGGGCATCAAGGCATTTTTAATTTAAATGCTGACAGGTGAGCTCGGGCAGCTCAAAGCAGTGTTTCTGGAGGAGGGTTTTCTCTGCACAAGCCCAGGGCAGAGCAACTCCTCCGTGGCCTCCCTGCTCTTTTGAGGGGCTGTGTGCACTCTGCCCCCAATAGCGGGATCTCGGTGGCCCTGGGCACCGGTGAGACACCCAGGAACTGAGCAGGCAGAACCAGGCAAGGCTTGCTCCAGGACGGTCTCAATAGGATGGGCCCGCCGGCCACGTGGCTCAGGGCGTGTTGAGAGGTTTGAACGTTGGCAGGAACCTCTCACCTGTTTGGGATTCTGTAATTTGGGCACTGAAAGCCGATGGTTTACAACTCAGGGGTCCTCAAACTTTTTAAACAGGGGGCCAGTTCACTGTCCCCCAGACTGTTGGAGGGCCGGACTATAGTTTAAAAAAAAACTATGAACAAATTCCTATGCACACTGCACATATCTTATTTTGAAGTAAAAAAACAAAACGGGAACAAATACAATATTTGTATTTGCATGTGGCCCGCGGGGCCGTAGTTTGAGGACTCCTGGTTTACATCATTGGGTAAAAGTCAGGTGCACCCCCTCGCTGCCTGCCTTGGGCTTATCGTGTGCCAAAGATCGTCTTCCCCCCGTTTTGTGTTTTGTTTTGTGTTGTTTTAGCATCAGCAGGTGATTTGACTTTGAGACTTTTAGCTTTGGATTAGGCCAGTGGTCAGCAAACTGCGTCTCGCGAGCCACATGCCGTTCTTTGGCCCCTTGAGTGTGGCTCTTCCTCAGCCTTAGGAGTACCCTAATTAAGTTAATAACAATGTACCTACCTATATAGTTTAAGCTTAAAAATTTGGCTCGTGGTTCTCAACCTTGGCTGCACATTAGAATCGCCTGGGAATCTTTTTTAAATCCTGATTTCTGGGCCTCATCCTCCGGAAATTCTGTTTCTTTGTTATGGGGTGGGTGGCCCCACCCCATCACAAAGAAACAGAATTTCCGGAGGATGAGGCCCAGAAATCAGGATTTTAAAAAGATTCCCAGGTGATTCTAATGTGCAGCCAAGGTTGAGAACCACTGGGTTAGGCGATATTGGAGGGGCCAAGTAAAGTTTCGCTCATGTCGATGCACCATTTCACTCCTCCAGTCTCCCAATAAAGAGTGGTGGGAAGGGCGGGGCCGGAGGCCCACGAGGAGGAGACGGGTCTCCGTGTGGTTCTCTGGCCCCCAGGGTGCTTCCCAACCAGGGCCGGCTCTGTGGTCCTCACAAGCGGCCTTTTCCGGATCTCTTGGGGTGGGGCGAGTCATTCCATCCCCACATATCAGAGCAGTTTTCACTGGGATCTTAGAGTAAGAAGTGAAAAGAACCAACGGCTCCCTCCCCTCCTAACCAGTCATCGTTTGGTGGGGTCTCGTCTCATGGGTAAGTGGATTTTTTTTACTTTTTTACTTCAAGCTGAAATGGGAGAATAAGAACCTGTGTTGCAAAATAGAAAGTATTTATACTGTAGTAATTAAAGGACATGACCTTGAGAAATATTTTCTTGTGTTTAAGAAGACGACGCCAGCAACTCTCTGAGCAGACCAGGGCCCAGGGCAGCCTGTGCCCCAGCGGGCCAGTGTCCCGCCTCTCACTTTGCAGGTGACTGGCCTCTAACTTAAGATGAAGTCTCCAAAGTGAGGCACAGGCCAGGGAAGGGGTCTTCTACCGTCCAAGTCCTGCCCTTTTCGGTTGTGTGTGTGTTTGACGGGGAGGGGGTAACCAAAGTTTCGATGGGCAGGGCTTTCCACGACATGGCGATTTGTAAGTGTTGAGGCAAACCAGCCTCCCTGCCTGCCTCCTGCAGACGGCCACGCTCACACACAGCTCTTTCATCAAAAAGCATGTTTCTGAGCAACGTGTTTGGTAAACATGCGAGATGCCCTCCGTGTGGGTGTCTCTATTTCTGTCATTTGCGGCAGCAAAACGCCACGTGACTCATCAGCTGACCTAACCACACGTGAAACAGGAGGTAGAGAAAATCTGAGGCCACATGCGGGACAGCCCGGCTGCCCGCCCTGGCGCAGGCGGTGCATCTGAAATGAAACACACGAATGTTCTAAAGGAGAGAAATTGTATTATGGAATCAAAATAACCCACTTCGGAGTCAGGAAAAAGTGACAAGTTATGTAGTTTACTGTCCAGTCTCAAAGGGAAAATTAAGAACGAGGGATGGTGAGATCTTGTTTGCTTCAGTGGCCTCTCCAGAGGGGAGGGTAGAACTATTAGCTGTTGCCGCCTCTGCTAAGAACAGCAGCAAAGGTAGGCCTCCTAAGTTTGTTTTTCTTTCATTACCGTTGCCAAGTCCAAGTGGTTCCAAAAGAATGTTTTTCTCGGCTTCGTTTGTGATCAGCCAGGGTCTCTAACAGACTGCCTATGACATACACACTGGTAAGACAGCGGCCAGCCCCCGCCCCCCAATAGATGCAGCAGGTTCTTACAGGGCACCTCTTGGTAAGTTAGGCAACTCCAAGAGCACTTTGCTATCAGAACTTGACATTGGCTTCTATGGTCTGTGTGAAACAAAAGCACACAAGAGCTAGGAGCCCTTTCTCTCTCCAGAAGTAAACGTGGTCTCAGGTTAAAGAAGGGGGAGGTGGAGGCAGACCAGCCAAAAACACGTGTACCATTGCCTGTCGGGTCTGGTGGAAATCCAGTGGCCTGTGGAAATTGGTCGTTACTCTAAGATTTAGCAGATGTTCTCCAACTGAGAACCAGGGACAGGAAATGGTGCCTTTGGAGTTGGGAACATTACAGCCAGCTGGCCTCTGGCTCCCTGAAGCGTGGAGCTGTGAGCATGGGGGACCCACAGTTTCGGTCTAACAGAGGAGTATAGGGTACACACCCATGCCAATCACTCAACACCTGAAGGGTGGACCAGTCACCCCGAAGCAGCCCCTTCCCTGGGGTGCTATGTCCACAAGGTTTGTGGGGCAGATACACAGTCCCTTGGGTCTCTGATATATTTGGCTTGCTTAGCGATGTATTGAGAGGGTAAAGGTCAAAAGCTGGCGTGACCAGGGAGCTGGTGTAGAGCTCAGAAATCTTGACAAAGCCACCCAGGAGTCTGTTCAGTCCACACCTGTTCATCTAAGGGAGCTTCCGTGCTGGGCCATGGGTTCATAGCATGACCATCCGCCTCACTCACACCTCTCCGGCCTCACCGTGGTCACCTGTCCAAGGAGAGGCCTGGGCCATTCCTGCTAAGGCCCCTTCCTGGGCTCCTTCCTATGTATGATCTAGGATTTAGAACACGGCATGGGACCCTGCAATGGAAAAATAAAATTACCTCATTCTTCATTTCAGATGTGATCATCAGCAGTGATCCAGGTTTTTTTTAAAAATACAATTAAGTCTAGTGGGAGTCATTCCACGTGCGCTTGGTGGTCAATTCACAGGCTTTTCGGTTTCGCAGCAAAACTGTGGATTTAACTTAAACTGTTGAAACCAATTACGTTAAAATAGTTGTGCAGCCTTTGATTAAAATTGACTGCAGAGATCAATATATAATATACTTTGCATTTAAACAAGTGCTGTATATGTACTTAACAGATGTAAGTTTTTGCATTGTTATGAGAATTTCTACCTGCTTTGCTTTTTAAAAATTATTTGGGGGATTTGTGCTCATATATTGTCAAGTAGCTTTCATACTCTAATTTTAGTTTAAGTAAAGTTTCAACAGTTGGCCTACAATTGCGATTGCTTTTAGCTTCTTGGTTTTCTTATTTACACACCCAGATTGCATGGCAGCTGACTGCAATTTTCTTTTTTTTGTCAAACGTACTGGAGATATTAAAATTTCGCCCTTTGCCTTGGTAGCTAAAACCTCTAACCACTGGGATAGTTCTCTAAATGCCTTGGTATTTAAATATGACCTATTTCTTTAAGCTTTACTTTGTATTAAAATAAATTTGTACTTCCCATAACTACAGTAATACTGAAAGTATTTCTCTGAAGCCCAACTTCTCTACCCTTCTAAAAAGGGATGCCAGACTTAGAGGGGTGCTAGGAAAGCCAGAGGAACAGAACCTGAAATCCCCTCCTGCCCATATCTAAGAGACTGTCCACATCTAAGAGACTGTCCAATCTTTAAAGCAGTGGTTCTCAACCTTGGCTGCACATTAGAATCACCTGGGAATCTTTTTAAAATCCTGATTTCTGGGCCTCATCCTCTGGAAATTCTGTTTCTTTGTTACTAATGTTGTGGCCCCACCCCATAACAAAGAAACAGAATTTCCGGAGGATGAGGCCCAGAAATCAGGATTTTAAAAAGATTCCCAGGTGATTCTAATGTGCAGCCAAGGTTGAGAACCACTGCTTTAGGGCTGTGGTCGGCAAACTGTGGCTCTCAAGCCACATGCAGTTCTTTGGCCCCTTGAGTGTGGCTCTTCCTAAGCCTTAGGAGTACCCTAATTAAGTTAATAACAATGTACCTACCTATATGATTTAAGTTTAAAAAATCCGGCTCTCAAAAGAAATTTCAATTGTTGTACTGTTGATATTTGGCTCTGTTGACTGAGTTTGCCAACCACTGCTTTAGGGGAAAGACATGCCTCTTTTTTTAAATGTAATGTCTTAACCTCAAAGAATCTCGGCCCTCATTTTTTGTGAACTTCACGGGAGGTGACATGGAGAAAGTGTTTTAAGATGCCTGTAATCAACAAGGGTGTAGGCATTTCGCTGACTTGCTTGGGATGGCCTGTTTTCCCCTGAGCTGCTTCATTACATGGCTTTGAGTTAAAATCCCAGGTCTCAGCCCTACCTCTACCGCACTTCTCTTTTCTGCCACTAATGCTTTAACACTGCCATGGTTTTTAAGTCTTAAGAAGTCATCTTTCATTCCCCCCATGGCACTTGGGAGACGGCGTGTCTTCCTGCCCTGCTGTAATGTCACGCTGGGGAGCTGTGCTGGCATCAAATCGTGAATTTTCCCCACAGCAGTACCACGAGGGCAAATCTGCTCCCCTCCCATGCTCCCACCTGACAGCCAGGTGAATCACTTTATCATCCACCGAGAAATCTACTCCATGACCCTCCCACACCCACCCACTGACCCCCATCTGTTTTCCCTCGAAGTAACTCTCATCCATCCTCTGCATCCTCTCTAGTCGGACTGGCTCACCTCGGGTGCTCTCGGGTGCTTTGAATCGAAAGACCAATAAGGAATGAACAAATACAATAATTACCATTCACCTCTACATTACACTACACGCCCAAGTTCTTCCATCACATTCATACTCTGAGGGAACGTGGCTGAGGCACACTGGCTGGGTCAGCTCCAAGACAGAAGCAATCCTAACCGTGACCCTAACCCTAAATCCTAACCCTAATCCTAACCCTAAATCCTAACCCTAACACTAAATCCTAAATCCTAACCCTAACACTAAATCCTAACCCTAACCCTAAATCCTAACCCTAACCCTAAATCCTAACCCTAACACTAAATCCTAACCCTAGCACTAAATCCTAACCCTAACCCTAAACCCAAACTCTAGCCCTAACCTTAACCCTAACACTAAATCCTAAACCTGATCCTGATTCTCACCCTAGTGGGACAGAAGCTCACAAGTTCGTGCACAACTGGCTCAAAGAGCGACTTCTCCCCAATGCCTGGCAACTCCACACCCTTACTTTGCTCTGCCGTCCCCCACATGCCACCACTGTCCAGATTTCAGCACCTTCCTCACCCACAACTGTTCTAAATGTTGTTTAATTCCACCTTCTTTGTAAAAGAATAAAATGGCTCCCAGGCCTCGGGCTTGCTCCCTCCTTAGCTGGGAATCTAGTTCTGCATGTTCCCAGTGACCTAATCTGGGCCTGTTCTGATTCCAAATTCACAATGATCCTCCCTCGGGGCTGCTTGCCCCGGCTGGTTCCAGCCACCTCCCAACATCTCAGAGGGGCCGGGAGAGGCCTTGGCCTTCAGCCCCTCCCGGCACAGCTCTTCTCCACCCCTCCCATGCTTTCTCCTGAAGAGGTGAATGACCTCATCACTACCCAGAAACCTGCTCCACCCGCCCTCCTGCCATCAAGACACTGCCTTCAGCCCTTCCTCCTCTGTCTCTCACTCTGTCACTCCCTCTGTCCTCTTCAGACCAGATGCTCCTGGACACCGAGGGCCTGGATGCTGCAGGAGCCTTCTCCAGGCTCATGGCCGCTGGCCCAGGATGGAAATGACCCCTCCTGGAATTTTGCAGTGCACAACCTGTAAAACCATTCCCAGCGGTCTGACCACCTGCACCCCACCCCCTCACCTGCCCTTACAGGCTGGCCCTTCCTCTCACTCTAGGCGCTGGGTTGCTGCCAGAATGGCCCTGCAGGGACATGGGTGAGCACCGGGCTGAGCCTGGGCCGTGTGTAGTAAACGAGAGACCAGCCAGGGAGCAGGAGGGTGCCAACCCCCAAAGAGAAGGAGCAACATACAATGGGGACTCCTGCTGGCACCCAGCTTCCTGCTCGGGCACCTGAACCCCTGGCCCCATTCCAAATCTTCTCCTTGACTCTTTCTTCATTCACCATGAGGGTCTAAAAGAGGAGACATTTAGAAAGAGAATCTGGAGAGATGGTTTCTCCTCCTCAGGGGTGTATGCACATGTGTGGGAAAGTCCCCGATACCTTAAGCCTAGAGAGAGGGCTTTTCAGGGGATACTCGGGGAGCTTGCAATGGGCCCTACTGTGGTGGGACTCAGTGTCTAGGTGCCCTGTCAGATCTGACAGAACAGGGCCGCAGGAGAGGGGCTCTGGGCGGGCTGGCCCGCACCAAGTCTGACATGGCACAGGGTGCTAGTCTTACCCACAAAGCAGACCTGGGCCACACTGATCAACAAGCTGACCTGGGGTGTCTCAGGCCCTGAGCTGGGCATGAAGGGGTCTCCAAAGATCCCAGAGAGAACCCCAGGCAAGAACGGGAGCATGAGAACTGGCCAGGCCCAGGCAGTGAGGCTGGCTCAGGACAGCAGCCACTGAGTAAAGTCTTTGCTCCCTGCCCCCCTGCCCTGCCTCCTCTTCCCCAGCTCCGGAGGGCCAGACAGGGAGTTCACAATTAGTCACGGCTTTGACTCCTATACCAGATGGGTTACTCCAATTTTACAACTGGAATAACATTTGGCAATTTGAAATGATGATAAGGCCTCTTTATTATCCAAGCATGAGCAGGCTAGGTGTTCTCCTACTTGAGCTGTAGGAGATAAAAATAAAGTTGCTTTGTGATTCTATCCCTGGAGTCATGCCAGTTCAGCTCATTTGTACAGAGGCACATGGGCTCTCAAAGGTGGGGAGGGTAAGAGAGGGCCTGGAGGGACAGGAAGGGCAGGGCTGGGCCAGCTCATCCTTGCCTCTGGATTTGGAACTGAGCTGCCCTGACCAGGCACTCTTTGGTGAATGAATGAAGGCATTCACACCTTCCTCACCTGAACATGCTCTGACCCTAGGTCACCTGCACATCAGCCCTCCCTCCTGTGACCTTCTCTCCAACTCTCTCGTTTTTATTTTATTTTGTAATGTGTTTTTATTGCTGATAGTATTACAGATATCTCCCATTTCCCTACCCTTCCCCCCCTCCTGCCAGTCCCTACCCACCCCCCAGGTCTTCATTACCCTACTGCCCATATCCATGGACTATAAGTATACTAGAGGCCTGGTGCACAAATTCATGCATGGGTGGGGTCCAGCCGCCCCTTGGGATGGGGGCCGATTGGGGCCAGGCTGGCAGGGGGGAGGGGACGCAGGAGGTTGGCTGGCCAGCCACACCCAATTGGGGTGAGGGTGGGGCCAATCGGGGCCCCAGTCAGGCCAGTTGGCCATCACAGTGCGCGTCATAGCGACTGGTCGTTCCGGTTGTTAAATCATTCTGGTCGCTTGGCTTTTATATATAGTATAAGTTCTTTGGTTTATCTCTTCTCGTCCCCCAACCCATCGAGGTATGTCAGTCTGTTCCATGACTCCCTGCTTTGGGTCTTATTTTGTTGGTCAACTCATTTTGTTCATTAGATTACGCAAATAAGTGAGATCACGTGATATTTGTCTTTCTCAGTTTGGCTTATTTCACTTAGTGTATTTTCCAGGTCCATCCACGCTGTCCCAAAGGATAAGAGATCCCTCTTTTTTACAGTTGCACAGTATTGCATAGTGTAAATGGCCCACAGCTTTTTTACCCATTCATTTACTGATGGGCACTTGGGCTGTTTCAAAATATTAGCTATTGTAAATAACGCTGCTTTGAATACAGGGGTGCATATATTCTTTCCAACTGGTGTTTCGGGGCTTTTAGGATATATTCCCAGAAGTGGGATCACTGGGTCAAACGGAAGTTCTATTTTTAATTTTTTGAGGAAACTCCATACTGTTTTCCACAGTGGCTGTACCAATCTGTGTTCTCATCGGTAGTGAACTAGTGTTCCTTTTTCTCCACATCCTTGCCAACACTTGTTGTTTGTTGATTTTTTCATAGTAGCCATTCTGACAGGTGTGAGGTGATATGTCATTGTGGTTTTAATTTGCATTTCTCTGCTGATTAGTGATTTTGAGCATGTTTTCATGTGTCTCTTGGCTATTTGTATGCCCTCTTTAGAGAAATCTCTATTCAGGTCATCTGCCCATTTTTTAAATTGAATTGTCTTCTTTTTGTTGAGTTGTATGAGTACTTTTTATATTTTGGATATTAACCCCTTATCAGATGTATTATTGGCAAATATGTTCTCCCATTCAGTGGGTTTCCTTTTCATTTTGATGGTAGTTTCTTTTGTTGTGCAGCAACTTTTTATTTTGATATAGTCCCATTTGTTTATTCTCTCCTTAGTTTCCTTTGCCCTAGATGTATCCTTAAATATATTGCTGTGTAAGATGCCTGAGATTTTACTACCTGTTTCCTTCTAAGATTTTTATGGTTTCATGCCTTACATTTAAGTTTTTTATCCACTTTGAGTTTATTCTTGTGTATGGTGTAAGTTGGTGGGCTAATTTCATGTACCTGTCCAATTTTCCCAACACCATTTATTGAAGTGAATGTTTCTGCTCCAATGTATGCTCCTGCCTCCTTTGTCAAATATTAATTGAGCATAGTGGCCGGGCCCTTACAGATATTTAAAAAAAATTTAGTACATCACAATTCCTCACCATCTAGCACAGTTAGGATGTGATCATGTAGTACAGGTGCTTTTTACTTTCTCAGCATACTGACATTTGGAAGAGGGCCATTTCCTAAATAAACAACACAGCACATCATGAGAGCATTTCATCTGCCCTAAACTGCATTCTAGTTCCTGACTTGGGGAGATGGCACTACAGGAATATTTAGAAAGCACTGTTTTAGGCTGTAAGACAGTGGTTCTCAACCTTCCTAATGCCGCAACCCTTTAATACAGTTCCTCATGTTGTGGTGACCTCCAACCATAAAATGATTTTCATTGCTACTTCATAACTGTAATTTTGCTACTGTTATGCATCGTAATGTAAATATCTGATAAGCAGGATGTATTTTCATTGTTACAAATTGAACATAATTAAAGCATAGTGATGAATCACAAAAACAATATATAATTATATGTGTTTTCCAATGGTCTTAGGCGACCCCTATGAAAGGGTCGTTCGACCCCCAAAGGGGTTGTGACCCACAGGTTGAGAACCGCTGCTGGAAGAAGTAGTCTAAATTGTCCCAGTGAATGTAAAGTAGCAGACCACTGTCATCAAACCTCACAGCCATCCTTGAGGGTGGAGGCCGGGGTTGCGGGCTCATGGAGCTGTAGGGAATTGGGGGGTTGAATGTCACCCAGAGCTTTTCCACCCAAGGGCCAATTCTGTTCTGCCTCTCTGGGGCTATACAGGGGGAAGGAAACAGTTCTTCCACTAACAGGCAGGCAGGTCTCTGCTGGCTCATCCTTCATTCTCTATTCTCAAGAATACCTTTGAAAGTCTAGTCTTCCCCCATTTCACATCATTCACTTCTGGTTGACAGGCAATGCACAGTTCTTGCCATCACACTTCTGGGTGCATTTCTATCGGTCTGAATAGTTTTGAACACCTCTGAAGGTTGCACAGACAGCAGGCCTCTCCTTGTCAAACACCCAGGAAAGCTAGGTCTGGATTATAGCTGTTGCCCTCCCTTGCAGGCCTAGGGGACCTTCCTTGAAGTCTCTCAAGTGTTGCACCTCACTTTACCCCCACCCAAGGCTGTGTGACTGGCCCCAGCTCACCCTAATAGTGGATGATGGGACTGCTATTGAACCCAAACCCAAGTCCAGAACCAGGCACCTAATCTGGGGTAAGCACATCCTATGGGTTCACGCTGTTAAAGTCACTAGGCATCGCAGGCCTGTCTTGGGGGTACTGGAAAGTTAAAGCATTGGACCCCAATCTCCCGAAGTCCTCAAAGGCAGGCACTGAACCACAGCAACACAGCCAGGCTTCTGAGTTTTTATTTTCTGTTTATTTTTTGACTGTGAAGATGAGACTCAACAAGTCACAAAGGAAACTCTTATGCCCTGAGCCAGGTGTCCCGCTGCAGAGGCAGGTGGGAGGCGAGGCCCCGACCTGACCAGAGCCTGGGGCATGTTTTTCAGAGCAGGAGAATTTTTTGACAAATGTTGACATTTTACAGTGTAAACAGAGACTTGGCTAAACAAGCCAAGATGAGCAGGGCCAGGTTCACACCTCGTGTTCCTGCTGCTCTCTCTCCCTTCCCAGCCCCGCCTGCAGCAGGAGAAATACCAGGGCAGGTGACAATACCAAGACATTTCTATAAAAGCAATGGAAAAGAGCAGATAACTCATTAAATACATTCATTTTGGCTCTTTGTTCCAATATCTAAATACTCAGAAGTAATCAGAGTGAACCTGAAAGGGAGGGGTACCATACTCTAGCACCATTTATGCGAAGGCATTTTTCAATATAATACAACTGTTAAAATTAAATACAAAATTACTTTATTAAGTTCAACCACAGGGAAACGACTGCTGACTTGATATTTCAAGCCCGGACCCGGACCGTTTCCTTGCTGTTACCCATGTTTTGGCAATTTCATTCCTGACCCAGACTTACACCCAAGAAATCAACAAGACTGAGATAAAACTCCAGTCAATGTTCTCCATTAATAGCTCTGGCTATTAATAAGCATTTGAAATATTTAAATATACAGGTGGCCATAAGGCCTGGGAACAGAGACATATACAATAGTTTGTTGATATAACATTCCAATACAATTAATGTATTTTCAGATTTAATGGCCACTCTGTATAGTTTAATTATACACATTAACCCATTCCACCATTCCCAGTCATAAATTTCAATTTACCATGAAAAAAAATATAAATGGGACAGCTCCCCTCCACCCTACCCAATTCTGTTGGGCCCCCTGCTGTAGGCCTCCGGACATAAGACAGTCACTATGTGACTTCAGCACACATACATTTACATACATGTATGTGCTTGCATGCACGTACAACACACACACACCTCCTGGGCATGGCGAGCCCACCTTGCTCCCAATGCTACTGCCACTAGGGTGCTGGGCAGGCAGTCAAATTAGTTTAGTTTTGTGTTTTCCATGGTTCCAGGTTATAAATAGAATTACACAAATGTTAAAAAGAGGTGCTCATCTTTATTCTCTGTACAACTCAGCACTGGCTCCCTGGTCTCTTCACCCCTCAGAAGAGATCACCAATGAGGTTGCCCAAAGGCATTAAATGTTACACTTCTGTTACATGGGGACTTAATAAACTTTAGAAAAAGGAATGTGCAGAATCCACCCACATAAATCCTTCCCTCTTTCAGACTTGTATTCTTTTATAACTTAAACCCAGGAGGTGTGCAAGGCATCTGTTGTTTCGTTTCTACGTAGCATTTCTTATCTAAAATCAGTCCTCCTTCGGTTCACTTTGTACAATTCCTTGGGCCATTTTTAAATGACTTGACATTGGACTCTGCTTCTGCTAAACTATTTGGGGACACTCCAGGCCTTTCACACATATTTTAGATTCACTTCACAGTAGTCACAGATCTTTTTAAAAAGGCATTTATTTTTATGTATGCCTACAAGTGAGATGCCCTAGAGGTATATACTAGTACTTTTGAAAATAACTTTCTGGCTTTCAAGGGGGAGTACCTGCAAAGTGTTGCTTAAGAAAGAGAGCAAAGAAGATAATCTAACTTTATTTTAACATCAGAAAGGAGAACAGCCAGGAAGCCTACTGGAGTCCTTCATCTATGCCGATGGTAAAGGCGCTATATCATTAAATGCAATGATGTCATTTTCATAAGCACTTCAGTCAGGGAAGATCTTCAAAAGCGAAACTACAAGGAAAACGGCATGTGGGGGTGAGGGTGAGAGCAGGAGGACTAGCACAGCCTCTTAAAACAAAAACACTAAAAAGAAAACAAGCACATAACCCGCAAAGGCCGTTTCTCCCATCAGAGGTGTTAGTGCACGTGGCCTGAGATTCTACCTGTTAAGACTAATGAATGAACACAAAGGCAATGTCTGTTTTTCTTACATTTTCACATATGCCGTATTCGAAGGAAGAGGAACTGCAAGCATTTCAGATCAAATTCCACCTACGTCTAGATCACAAGTGAAAAACCACACACTGGCCTCATGTTCTCACTGCCGACATCACCGTTCCACGTGTATGGGTGAGACGAACAGCTGTATATGCAGGTGAGGAGGGGAGCCAGAAAAAATTCTGAAGGAGCAAAGCTAATGCCATGGAACTTGCTACACAGAAATTCTTTTTTATTTAAATGTACCTTAAATGAGCTCAAAGGTGTAAGTCATGCCTGCTTAAGGTGGAGATTATCTTTCTGCCAAAATCATAGGGTCCAAAATCTCTGAACTCTCGCAATAAACTCTGGGATTGAAAGTAAGCACAGTGCAGTTCCCACTAACTTTCCTTCTAGATACTTTATCATTTTAGAGGTCCTTCTAAATAACTGTCCTCTTGAATCCATTTTGGTCTCAATTTAATTTCTATTCTGCTCATGTCACTGACCAGCCCAAGACCAGGAATGAGAAATTGAATTAGGACTCTGAATAACTGAAGTTGCATGTTGCAACAAACAAATGTTATTTTTAAAGATGGCCAATCATCTATATTTCCTGAAGCACTGTTTCATAGACAGCTTTGCTCCTCTTATGCTGTGATCCCGCTAAGCCTGGACGATGTCTGAGAGCAGAGTCCATCCAATAAGGCCTTAGGACAGAAAACCAGTTAAACTTACCTTTTTGAATTTTTATCAGTGTAGGAGTAAAGACCACAATTTAACAATATCATACATAGAAACAAGAAAAAAGTATAAAATGTAAACAATTAAGTTGCCCAGAAGTCCAGTTCAAGTTCACTGAGATTAGATTATTTTCAAAATTCAAAGACAGATGATCATGAGTATCATTAAATTCAATGGTGGGTATGAACAAATGGTCAGAGGAACACAGACCCCTGCTGCCTTGTTCAACCTACACATTTGAAGTTCGCTTTTAAAAATATTCAAGAATGAAATGTTATGTGTTTCCTGTTATGTTACAAATACTAAAATGAAGCATCAGAGTCAACAAGAAGTCATTATTATTACTTAAACTTGGCTTCTAAGCACCTCCTATCCAGGCACCATTGCATTTCACAGTGAAAAACACAAGCTTCCCCAATCCACACACATTTAGAGCAGAATTTGATTCAGAGAATTAGCATCTACCAAATGTGGTGACTATTACTGATGAGGTCATGGGGAAAATACTAACGTAACAGTCTGAATAGTTTTGTGTGGCCTCTGAGTTTTCTCAACTAAGAATTTGAAGTGAAAGCAAAACTTAGATTTTCAAAAAAGGTTCGCCCCTCTGAAAAAACACAGATTAGAGAGCTTATAAACTATTAAACTGCACCAAATAAAGATTTAAGTTATTTTAAAATAAAGCTCAGTGCTTCAGGGAAACACCATCTCTACTAATGCTGAGCCAATTCAGGTGCTGCTGGTACAACCCTAAAGAGTGACGTGTCTGGTAACTGTGAGCACTGTCCACGCCTCACGTGGACAATTCAGGTCCTAATGCAGGCCACACTCAGAGAGGCTGCCCCATAACCACCACCCAGTCACCATGCAGGCAACTGCTCAGGGCCCAGAACACTGCCTCCCTCAGGTTTTCCAAACCAAATCAGGGACAGATGCAGCATAGCCATACTTTTGCACTGTTTTAGTACGCACTTCTGCTTAAACTAACTCATGAAAAACCTTAGCTACTCTGCTGTTACTCATCCCCTGCCAGCAGATGAATTTGGCAATAGAAACATCCCAAAAAATAGTAGGAAAAGGGCACAGGAAGACCTGGATCCAGCTTATCCCACCCCTAAACTCAGATATCTGAGTGCTTGCAGTCATTTGGCCTTGGTTTCCTCCTCTAAAAACGCAGGTAGATCGGAACTCTGTTCTGACTATAATAGTGAACCTATGGGCCACAGAGTAATAAACAGCCCAACACTAGAGCACACCACTTGCACCCAGCACCAGACCTGGTGTGGCTGCGGCCTCAACACTGGTCATGTCGTCGAAGAGCAAGGATTTACAGGTGCCATCGTCTCCTTCCTGCTCCTTCTCCAGCCTTTAAAAAACCAATTCTCAATCATCTATTAAATGATCTGTTTAAGGTAGCTTTAATTAGTATATAAATCCAAACCCCTGCTTGCCAAGACTATCAGAGGATGTCGAGACTGCCATTAGCAGAATCCATCCCAGAATTATACCACGTAAGCAGACTGCATTGGAAGGGCACCACAGAGACCCATTACCACAAAAACAAAAAAATTACTATTAAAAAAAAATTTGAAAGCCAGTTTACTAATAGAGAAAGTTTGGTTTGAGATATAAAGAATATTCTTCTGATACTAAAGTATTTGTTTTATAACAAAGATGGAGTGTGCAGCTTCCAACAGATGTGTCTCTGAAAGGCCCCACTAAAACATATTGCATCATAAATGAGAAGAAAACTTGGTTAACTCATTATCAGAAGCTAGTCTTCAGAACATCCCAGGCCAGCTTGGCTCACAGGGTCCAAGAGTCCACGTAATTCATTCTAAGAGACCAGCAAGCCGAGGCCCAAGCTGAGGAGCAGCCTGCACACCTTGGTCCTGCTGCCAGGCTGTCCGGGTGTATGTCTCTCACAAACTCGTCTCCTCACACACCCTGACGGGGATGTTGTAATGCCGATCGTCCTCGGCAATCAGGGTCACCACCGGCCAGTCCCTGGGTGGGTCTGTAGGGTAGACCGTGATGAACTCCTCAGTGCTGTACTTGGAGAGCCGGTACACCTGGATGGTGTGGCGCACAGCATAGGCCAGAAGGAACATTTCAATCTGCGGAGGAGAGCAAACAGGTAAGGGAAGGGCAGCCACCCTGAAAGATGCTGCTTACCTCCTGCTCCATCCCAGGTGTCCCAGGCCATGCCAGCTAAGCAAAAATCCTTCTTCCTCCCCATGGACCAGCCCCAGTCCTCTCATATGGTCGTTGTAAACAAGCAAACGACCAAGAATGGATCGTGTCTGATGAGGGACTTGTAACCAGAATTTATCACAACTCTTACAACTCAATAAAAAAAACAAAGGACCAGTTTAAAAACTTAGCAAAGGGTCCGAACAGACAGTTCTCCAAAGAAGATACACAAATGGCCAATGTGCACATGAAAAGTCATCAAGGGAATGGAATCAAAACCATGGTGAGATACCGCGTCACACCCTCTGGAATGGCTCCAATCAAAAAGACAAAAGATGCGGGGGAATGACTGCTTACCGGGTATGTTTTTCTTTTCAGGCATGAAATGATTTGATACAGGTAGTGGTCACACAACACGTAAATGTACTAAAGGCCACTGAGCTGTACACTTTAAAATGGTTACTTGTATGTTATGTGAGGTGTAGATGTGGGACTCAGAAACACTGCAGGTGGGAATGACCAATGATACAGCTGCTCCTCAACACTAAATAAAGAACTGCCATATGACCCAGCAATTCCACTCCCAGGTACATACCCAAGAGAACTGAAAAAATATGTCCACACAAAAAACTTGCACATGAATGTTCAGAGCAGGATTTTTCAAAATAGTTAAAGGAATGAACCAAATATCCATCAACTGATGAGTAGATGAATAAAATGCGATATATCCATACCATGGAATAGTATTTGTCAATAAAAAGGAATGAAGAATTGACACATGATACAATATGCATGAACCTTAAAAACACTAAGCTGTAAAAGAAACCAGTCACAAAAGACCACATATTGTATGAGTTATGATTCCATTTATATGAACTCTCTCCATAGTAGGCAAATCTAAGGTGACAGAAAGTAGATTACTGGCTTCCTAGGACTGGGGGGAGTAAGAATGGGTCTGAGGTTTCTTTTAGGGGTGATAAAATGGTTTAAAATTAGACTGTGATGGCTGCAAACATACTAAAAAACCATTGAGCTGCATACTTTAAAAGGGCAAACTTTACGGTCGGTAAATTATCTCAATAAAGCTGTTTTTTAAACATTGGACTCTCCATGACAGCAGACCTTGTGGAGATCCAGAAAGGACTAACATGCAAAACACCCTCTACCAGGCTTTTCACTGCAATGTACTTGCTACTGTTCAGGAGACATTAGGTAACTTACACTACAAGTATAGGTTATTTTAAATAATTATCTTCAATCCTGCCTGACCCAGCATGACCATCATCTTTGCTCTTTCAGACAGACCAGGAAAAGGCAAGCCAAAGAGCCAGCCATGGAAGAAGAAAGGAAGCACTTTGGAAGGCTAGCCTTAATGCAACTTTAGTGGTTGGCTATTCCACTAAAAAAAGACATAAGCTTTTTAGGGCAACGTAATGAACTCACCAAAGACAGAGTGCAAAGTAAGCCAACCGTTGCGTCCTGGGACAGTACTGTATTGGGTCTCTGTGTAAAATTCCAAACTTAGTGTATGTGTAAAAGATCCAAGAGCAGGCTGCGCTCTACTGGCTAAGGTGACCCCATTTCTATTTTTAAAGGATCATAGCTAATACAGCTACAGCTGCCAAGATTAAACACCCTTCACATGACTCTTTTTTTTTAGACTACTAGATTCAAAGATACTGATCCCATTACCACCTGCAGAAGCAAACCCAGGCTGAGATAACCATGTTGGTCCTGAAATAGATTCACAATTCTGTAAGAGTGGGGTGAACTTGGTGACTTGCTAACAAATATAATATGGGTAAGTGTGATGGGGTGTGACTTCTAAGATTAGATCGTAAAAGGCATTGTGGCTTCTTTTCCATTCTCTCCTTGAATTACTTTCTGAGAGAAGTCAGTTGTCATGTTGTGAGGAACTCACACAGCCCTATCTGTATAAAGCCCCACATGGCAAGGAACTACCCCCTACCAGTGAGAAACTGAGGCCTCCCACCAATAGCCAGGTGAGTGAGCCATGTTGGACATGGATCCTCCAACCCGAGTCAAGTCCTCAGATGATTGCAACCTGAAACCTCAAGCCCAAGTCACCCACTAAGTTGCTCCTGAATTCCTGACACTCAAGCACTATGAGATAATGTTTGATGGTTAATGCTGGTGTTTGGGGATAATACGCAAGGGTATAACTCACCTGTTCGAGGCCACCAGTGTGTCCCACCTGATTTAGATGGTTCCTCAGTAGCTGTCCAGGGTCACTGGATGTGTCCCGAGCAAACAGAAGCACAGAGAAAAATGGTACGTCCTCTCCCTTCTCTTTATCATCATATAGTTCAATGGCTCTGTGTAACATTAAAAATTTTACAGCTTCATAAAGGCTATATTCTTCCTCTTCATTTGTGAACAGTTCATCACAAGCTATCTGCCTTGCTTCAGCAGTTCTCAGTTCAGCCAAGCCTGCCCACTGCAATAAAAAAGTTACATAATAGTTACATTTTTGTTCTAAAAGTCCCTGGTATACTTCCATACTTTGAGCACAAAATCATTTTCAAAAGTAGGCAACCGAGGGTCACAACATTCAAGTTTCCAGCTCAAACAATGGTACTACTCTTTAGACCACACAAAATCCTTATTCAGTTTCTGCCCCATTAATTTGAAACAAAAGTACAATGCACTAAGAAGAAGCACTGGGACTGTGGAATGGCAATTTGGAACCCTGACTTCAGGCAATGAGACTCAATCAATCAAATATTTATGGAAGACCTAACGTGCATGTGTGAGTCCTGGGTGTGAAGCTGTGAAGAAGAGCTAAAATTACTTCTCTCTATAAGGGGGCTTACAGTTATCCAGAAACCTTCAAAAATGAAGATGGGCAAGGACGATTAGGGGATCTCCTAAATATTAGTTTACTAAATTTAACCTTCTAACCTCTCAGACGTATACGTGAGTTTCAAATGAATAAATCCATTCAGGAAATTCTAATTGACTCCTGATTAAGAATAGAGTAGTGTCAGGTATTCAGCTAAAATAGGCACACTCTTTATGTGAACAAGAAAACCCCATAAATACATGTACTTTTAAGTTAAATTAGAATAAAAGATGCCAATATGAAACTAGTCCTTAGGAATCACCAATAACTACCGCTCCCTGAGAACCTAGTAATATTTTAAATCCAAGAGTAAATTTTAATGGTAATGACTGCACCACAGGACTCTCTAACAAGTGGGCTGAAAGCTGGAACACCTCATTTTCCAGTAGACAAGTTGCCAGTCAAGAGCATAGCTCTAGAGTCCGGATGGAATGACGGCCTCACCCAAGCAGCTGATGGCTTTTACAGGGCATTAACCAATTGTGGGGCCTTAGTTTTCTTAGCTGTAAATATGGGGTAACCATAGCAACACCACCTTGGTAGTTGCAAAAATTAAATACATACAACTTTTAGTGTACGGCCTGGCCCATAGAAAGTGCTGGGAATGTAGCTCAGATTATTAATAATTTTCACATTACTATAAATTGGAATCACTTAAACATTCCCCAAAACGAGGATCCAGTCACTCTAGACACACCTAAAAAAAATTGCAATTTCACAAGAACTTAAAGGAGGTAAAAAGGAAATCACAAGTGACTGAACTGAAGAGCCTTCTCACTCACTCCCACAGGGCCAGAGCCCTGCCCTCAACCCTCCACTTTCCCGGGGACTAGGCAGCACAGGTCTCCAACCCCCACAAATCCTGTGCTCTGCTTAACAGGCAAGAACAACAGAATCCCTCTGTCTTTCTTGTCCTCCCATTTCATCACTGGTGTTCCTGTGACAGTGTATTCTGCAGTAAATACTTCTATGATTGCAAACCCAAACTAGGTTCCAGGAAGTCAGGTCCTCAGTCCATCCATCAACAAGGTATTTACCGAATGCCTATTATGTGTCAGGCTCAGGTCTAGGCACTGGGTATAAAGAAATGACGTCTTTCATGAAGCTGAAAGTCTAATGGGACATGAATTCGTATCACTGATATTACGGTAAGAAATTTGGACTGTCCCTAGCCGGTGTGGCTCAGCTGGTTGAGCGTCATCCTGTGCACCACTGAAAGGTCACCAGTTCGGTTCCCAGTCAGGGCACATGCCCAGATTGTGGACTTGATCCCTGGTTGGGTGCATGTAGAAGGCAGCCAAACCATGTTTCTCTCATACTGATGTTTCTCTGTCTTTTTCTTCCTCTCCCTTACTCTCTCTCAATTCAATAAAAACATTAAAAAAAGAAAAATATGGACTAAATGTATCACTGAAACTTGTCAGTATGACTTAGCACAAAGACTATATTTGTTATGGTTTCCTTTTAAGATAGTTAAACAATTCATTAAACATATCATCTCCTCCAAGAATACTTGATGTTGATATTTCTCAATTTTACCAAAGACCTCACAGGAAGGGTTTGTGTTCATCCAAAATTATTTTGCCTAAAAACCAGCCAAGAACATCTGGTAATCCACTAAGTGAGAACTAAGAAGTGGTCTGCTGAGGGGGATAAATGGTGATGGAAGGAGACTTGACTTGAGTGGTGAACACATAATACAATATATAGATGATGTATTATAGAATTGTATACCTGAATCCTATATAATTTTATTAACCAATGTCACCCCAATATAGTCAAGAGAAAAAAATGGTCTGCTGGGGCAATTAGGAGCAGGAGCTTTTGCACTTCACAGAAAAAGAAAATTACAGGTTCCAAACCTTCTTTCTTAGTAAAGTGAGGGACTCCTTAATTTTATCAACCAGGTCCTCGCTCTTCCCCTCAAATTTCAATCCAAGTTTCCACTGCTTGATCCAGCTGTATTTGCTTATGAGTTTTTCTGGTAACTGGAGTATGAAGAAACAGAGAGACAAAGAACATTAACCCTCCAAAAAGTCCATCACATGAACCAAGCTGTAAGAAACCACAAAGCCCTCTGTCCTTCTCTTTCTCCCATTTCGTTATCACTAGAGTTCCTACCTTCTTTCCAGAATTAATCCCTGCAAACCTGTCATGTGGGTTTAGGCTGGATCACCTAAACCTGGAAGTCAGGAACTCAGAAAGTACTGCCCTAAGGAGGACTGCTAGAGTGAAATGAAGGTTTGGGTTGAGATACAGGAGCTCAATATAGCCTGCACAACCACCCCAGCCAGGAACCCTGCACAGCACTTTGTGAGTGTACGTGAAGGAGCCTCTTCACAAAAGCCTCCAGCAGCTGCTGGGCCTTTGGCAGCCTCCCTAGCGCTCCATACTGCCTGACTCTGGAAGGGGCTCCAGGACTTGTGAGACGATCCAGGATAAAGTAAAAACCTGCTCCCTTCCTGATTGGGAAAACAAAACCTAATTTTGATATTAACACATATACTCAAAGTTTTAATATTCAATGAAGCAATATTGTATCTAGTTCCACTGCTTAGTATAGTAAGATAAAAAACAGCACTGAGAATAAGAAGTAGGGGTTAAGGGAGCTGTGATGGCCTAGCTCAGTGGTCGGCAAACTGCGGCCCCTTGAGTGTGGCTCTTTCACAAAATACCACGTGCGGACGCACACATACAGTGTGATTGAAACTTAGTGGCCACACTGAAGGAGCCAAAGAGCCGCATGTGGCTCGTGAGCTGCGGTTTGCCAACCACGGGCCTAGCTCATTAAAGAAGTGACAGCTGAACTCATACTTTGCCTGCTTCTCTTTTGTTATTTCCCCCCAATCATCAGTGGAATCTGTAGTCTGAAAGGCAAGATGGGACACAACTTGATGGATGACAGCATGGGAACTCACTCTCCCAACAGTCTCCGGTGTGCCAGGAGAAAAATCCATATTATTAGGTTGGGCACAGGCATGTCGTGTCACTGCTATAAAATTTAAAGAGGAAAAAAAAGTTCATCTCCATGTCAAAAGATCATTAAAGAATAATTATTTCCTACAACATCCTATGCGGACCCTGAGCTTATTTAACAGTTACAAATAGGTTTTTTAAAAACTGTGTTTTTATTGATTTCAGAGAAGAAGGGAGAGGGAGAGAGAGATAGAAACATCAATGATGAGAAAGAATCATTGATTGGCTGCCTCCTGCACGCCCCCTACTGGGGATCGAGCCCACAACACGGGCATGTGCCCTTGACCGGAATTGAACTCAGGACCCTTTAGTCCAAAGTCCGACGCTCTATTCACTGAGCCAAACCGGCTAGGGCATAAACGGTTTTAAAGGAGACCATATGTTCAGTTCTTCCGGAATCTAAGATCCTGCCTACCCTTTCATAATGGTAATTCCAGTCTTACCTTCTTAGTCTATACCAGGGGTGGGCAAACTTTTTGACTCGAGGGCCACAATGGGTTCTTAAACTGGACCGGAGGGCCGGAACAAAAGCATGGATGGAGTGTTTGTGTGAACTAATATAAATTCAAAGTAAACATCATTACATAAAAGGGTACGGTCTTTTTTTTTTAGTTTTATTCATTTCAAACGGGCCGGATCCGGCCCGCGGGCCGTAGTTTGCCCACGGCTGGTCTATACCAATCATGTAAAACAAAAGTGGTTTCATCTCTACAAAAAACTAAACCACCATTGGGATGTAAATTCCTCTTGCAGTTCCCACAGTGATGCTCATCCACACTCACTCATAAGGGGGAAGGGGCTTATAATGACAAATGACCACCCACCCACGAGCCACCCAACTTCATGCCCACACGGTCCTGCATTTTGGCAGCATGTGGGCAGCTCTGCTGCAAACCTTCAATTAAGTTCTGTTTCATCCAGAACCTAAAATGCCCTCAAGTGGCAACAAGCTGAAATCACAACTGGGCACAGAGAAGTGCAAGTGAGCAGAAAATCTTGGCTACACAGATGTGAGCCGAGAACCGAGTAAAGGGAAGCCCATAAGCCCATCTGAGCATCACGGGACACTGTGCAGGTATCCAAAAAGCAGGCACAACACTCAACTGAATTACCCGGGAGACCCCAAAGACCTAACTATGTAGACAGAAACCCAAATAAAAGTCCGTCTCCTCAATCCTTCTATGTATTGCTCAGTGTTGCTAGAGCAATCCTCCAACTCAGGGTGCATAGTTCTGGGAGACAGTGGAGCAAGTCCAAAAAATAAGGTGTGAAAAAGAAAATACAAAGAAAAAAAAATAATTGAGTTGGAATTATTTATTCAGAAGAAAAGAGTGAATATAATTTTAAGTGCTTTCAGGGCTCATAATACATAGAACACATAAATAGCCATTCTTTTCTCCTGCACCTTAAGAGACTGGACTTCTGTTATAAATTTGACCAAGAAACAAGACTTAAACAAGAAATAATGCTGGAAAATATTTAAGAATAAAATGGTAATTAGCTTAAGTATAATTCAATTTGTGACTGAATTATAAAAACACCCTGTTTTCTCTAACAAGTCTATAATTCTTGAAACCAACACCATGATTAAAAGGGTAGCAAATAAAAATGTGTCATCCCTAAAACTAACTCATAAAATAAGTTTCGATATACCGTAGAGTCTAACCCACTCTAAGCAAACACTGCCACAGGTCCCACCCACTCAGAGACATTCTAAAGCTTAGAAAACTTGGAAAGCAAAGGACTACCCTGAAGGACACCACCTCTCAGGGACCCATGCCCTGTTCCAAGTTTAAGAACAGCCACACCACGCACCTCCAAGGTTGTTAGGTAATCTGACTGCAGTCAAATATCAAAACTGGGATCTGACAGATGCAGAAACAACACATAGGGAGCCCAGGCAAGGACGGGAGGCGAGGGACAGCTGAACTGTCCAAGGGGCAGTGAGGACAAAGCTCAACCTTTCAGGCGGGGAAGGAGAGGCCAGAGGAGCTGAGCACAGGCAGAAAGGCAAGTCCAGGCTCTCTCCACTGAGATCAGACTAAGGGGAGGGGCTCTCAGCCCAGCTCTCCCGCATCCCCTTCCATGTCCTATTCTAGGAGAGAGGGAAGAGGGCAAAATGCAACAGGGAACACTTTCAATACAACTAGGCGAAAGGGCACGTGTTCCTTGGTAACAAAAGACGGCTTCCCTGGGCTCACACAGTCTTGATGGAATGTACACTAAGGTCAAGGGATGTTTAGCACAGCACAGCCGTGGGCTGAGGCTGGTTCTGGGTTCACACAAAAACTTAGGTGTCCCAGGACCTGTCTGACCCCAAAAGCTGAAGAAGTGGGTTACTTAAGCCAGTGCAGTTCAGGAGACTCTGATAACGCTGTCTGACCCCAAAAGCTGAAAGGTGAGTTACTTAAGCCAGTGCAGTGCAGGAGACCCTAATACTGACACCAGATTCCCTCTAACCTGCCTGCCGGGGCAGCCTTTCTGTGTCCCCACAAGTGGCCAGGACTTTTAAAAGGCCAATGGACACACAATAACCAGAGGTGTTGTGCCATGAACTGGCCAGGCCATAGGACTGTCACTGGACACAGGGTAGTGGTCAAAAGAGGCCCTTGGTATTTCAGAAAGACCAAGGATCAGGGTAAACTGAGAGAGATCCACTGTCAGAGACTTATTGTGGGCGTGGTCCAAGTAATTAATATACCAAGCCGACCCAATTTTAACACAAATAATTTACACCAAGTTCTAACAGCAAGCAGAGTGTTACTTAATGTGACACAATACAAGTTATTCTGCTCTATCAGGAAGATGGGGAGGAAATGGTCACACTCACTTTCATACCAAAACCTCTGTAAGATTTTGTTATGTAGCCAGAGAATTATTTAAGTTTCACTTGATCTGCTTGTCTTAAGCATCTGTGTTAACAAATAAATATTAAGATGTTTACTTATTACAGAGTTACACAAGTAGTTCCTAGAGATGGAGAGACCCCATTTCTGGAGCAAGGTGATCCAGGTACCCCAACACCCTAGGGTGCACTGCCAGCCACAGAAGGCCTCACCACCCCTCCGTCTATGCACTTAGTTCCACCCCAACATCTTCTGGTCATGCTGCGCCACCCACTCCCTCACTCAATCTGGCCCTTGTCGGTGAGAACAGGAGTGCAATGGCATCCTCAGAGAGCACGAGGGGCAACTGGGAGGTGCTTAGAAAATAGCTTGGTCAAGTGCAACAACCAAGTCTGGTACCCCTTCCTGCTCTGGCACCACAAATATGAAGCATGTGGTGCATCGGTCACCTGATCAAGCGATCAGCAAAACTGACCCTGTAAAAAAAAGTGCTCAAACCAAGGAAAGTTGCTGGGGGTTGGGAAGCCAGAAGGAGAACAAGTCTTCTAGTTAGAGGAGAACAAGAAAAGAATAGTCATTTCTTTAGCTGGCATTAACAGAACGAAAGTTTAATAAACTTAAATACTAAAGTCACAGGCAGGCATGAGGTGCTTCTTCTATGGCACGGGCCTCTTGGCATTCAATAAAGGTTACATGACAAAAATAATGCCAATAATACCACTGTGACCAACTAATCAGATTATGCTCCAAGAGAGAAACTGTATTTGTTGGCTGATATTCACAGAAAAGGGAAGAAATTGGGAAGAGCACTTGAGAATTTAAAAACTATTTCCACATGACTCAAATGAAATCAGGAAAACCATCTTAAAGCCCCATTGCTCATTCACGCAACATATTCTAATGGTGATCAGAAAGCAAGCACAATCCACCTTGACTGCTTTTACTACCTATAGGCATCCTGTCAATAAAGTAAAAGGGACACTATGCTTTACTTTCACGGGGCATATTCTATATGTTTAATTATACAGCACACTACTGTACCAGAGTTTCTTGGGAAATATAAAAATTCAAATTCATTATGTCAATTAAATCCATACATTTAAACAGCCCCTAAAAGAAAAAGGCTCAAAGAAAAAGGCTCAGCCTAAAACAAGGAGGATTTTATGTCACAATCTATTAAATTATGACAATCAAACACTGAAGTTAAAGCAAAAAAAGAGTGAAATCACTCACATTTGCTTCCCTAAGTGTCTTATAGCCAGCCACAGGCATGCTTTTGCCAAGTAATCAGCAATTCTGAAATTTTTCACTACCTATAAATGTCATGATTTGCAAAGGACAAAATAGCCTTGTGGATCAATTGCTTTTGTTTCTATATTTTTTAAAAAAGTCAATAAGCTAGTACTGAGTAACCTGCTTAAGATAACATATCTTTGCTTAGAAAAAAAATAGCTTTCACAGTTTACACAGGTGTGCTGATATATATCGGTTTATAAAACGGATAATCACAGGATGGACAGGTAGTATCCTCCACCCACTGGTCCTGGTTTTGCCCACTGAGGGCGTGTGATCGTTCATCCACCTAATAGACCTCTAATTAGTTCAGCTGGCAGCTAAAAATCCTCTTTCTTTTAGGCCCCTTCAACTTCAAGTACCCCAGCTCCTTCACTGTTCCCAAAACGAGATGAATCGTCATGGTCACACTCCCATCTGCTCTGAGGAACGGCAGAGTTGCACTTGCTCCTTGAGATGGGAGCTGACCAGCGCAGTCCAAGATGGGCTGTTGCTGTTGGAAGCGCACCTTTAAAGCAGGGCTCCCCTACCACTGCTGGCCATCACGTCACTCGGGCTTATGTGGGGCTTGCAATCAATTAAGATCCTCATGTCCTTTTCCCCCTCATAAGTTGCCAGCAAAGTGGATGTCCCACAGCTAGCACTTTGGGTTTTGTTTTTGCTTTATAAAAAAATATAAGCAACAAGACTTCCAATTTTCTTCTAATTATGCCCTATTGTCAGTTTTGCTCAATCATTCCCACCCACCAAACTCTTTTGGGGTATTCTATTACCCAACCTATGATGTGACCTCATCTGATGTGTGTGGACACACAACACAATGAGACATGATTTCCTGGGTGTCACTACCACATCTCAGGTTTAAACCACTGGCAAAGGCCTAGCATGGGACACAGCCTGACCTTCACCTCCCCAGGAAGCCCCTCCCAGGGTAACATCAATCACCCGATTCTAGTGCTGCTGCTCAACCACCTACGAAGCCAATCCTCCTAACACTGCACAGAGGGTGCTAGTTTCTTGAACTGGAGCTGGAATTACAGGAATGTGCACCCTAAAGCCCCAGCAGGTTCTCAGAAAGACCAATACACACTCCATTTAATTCAGCACCAGCAAGGAAGCTAAACTGCTCCTTTACAAACTCTTAACGCCTGCTCACTAATTCAGCTCAACTGTTCAAATAAACTTTATCATTTTTCTCTTCTGGGAAATACTACTTTTGGTCACTTTTACTATGCAAAATCATCCCAACCACACAAAACCCAATGAACCCACATGCTGACGTTATATTGCACACAGGGCTAGCACAGAGCACCGGCAGAAAAGGGAAGTCTTTCTCACAGAAATGATTGGAAACATTACGGACGCAAACCTGCAGCAGCAGCGTACCAGCGTGAGCTCCGGGTCCTGCAGCCAGGAGGGCAGCCCCGCTGGCTGGCTCATGGCCTGGAACAGCGTGGCCCTCAGCGCACAGTAGTTATCTCCGCGGACTCGCCTTATGGAGGTGAATTTCTGAGATACCTCTTCGTAGCCCTGGGTGAAAGCATCAAAGAATTCAAAATGGTTGTTACTAACTTCAGGGAGAGTTTTATTCCTGTGGAAAAATGTGCCCCTGAAAGACTGTAAATAAGACTGGTTGAGTCCTTCATGTAAAACATTCTAATTCCTTATTAATCAAAAGATATTAACAAACGTTAGTACTGTACAAAATATCAGCATGTTAACAGATGCAATACACTATAACATATAAATAATACACCAAGTATTATTAAAACACTAACCACTCCCAAAGCTGGAGTTATATATGTCCCTTCCTAAGCAATTGTTGTATTGATAACCGAATGTATGGATAATTTTAATTATGTATTGACTAGAGCAGCGGTTCTCAACCTTTGGGTCACGACCCCTTTGGGGGTCGAACAACCCTTTCATAGGGGTCGCCTAAGACCATTGGAAAACACATATATAATTACATATTGTTTTTGTGATTAATCACTATGCTTTAATTATGTTCAATTTGTAACAATGAAAATACATCCTGCTTATCAGATATTTACATTACGATTCATAACAGTAGCAAAATTACAATTATGAAGTAGCAACGAAAATAATTTTATGGTTGGGGGTCACCACAACATGAGGAACTGTATTAAAGGGTCGCGGCATTAGGAAGGTTGAGAACCACTGTT
>NW_005362626.1:5858155-5872347 GCF_000412655.1 Myotis brandtii | reverse complement strand
GGGGGGGGGGGGGGGGGGGGGGGGGGGCGGTCTCTTGGCCCGGCCTACACCCTCTCACAATTCAGGACCCCTCGAGGGATGTCCGACTGCGGGTTTTGGCCCAATCCCGCAATCTGGAAGTGAAAGGAGGAAATGAAAATGTTCAGTGACATGCTCTCAAAAACAGCATTCAAATGGAACATTTTGAAGCATACTCTAAAAAGGACACCATAAAATCCTAGTGACCGGTCCACAGGCCTTTGATGATCTGATCTCCCTGGTTGGGCACTGCTCAGGCATATCAACCTCAGTGCTCCCCCAACTCACTCACTTCCAATCTGTCCGTCCTTTCACTTGGCCTGCTCTTCCTCAACAGTCTCTGGAGACCGCTTCCTACCCTGCACTCACTCAAAGAAAGGAGTCTCGCTCTCACCACACAGACAGCCATCCTGTGTCCAAGTGCTGCACCCTCATCATGAGCTGTTTTCAAGGTCCAAGTCACAGGACAGTGTTCTTAGTGGGTATGAAAATACTTTTTTAAAACAAAATGTTGAGAGTCCCATTTTTATGTAGTGGTCCAATCACTGTGACAGATAAGGGTCCATCAACCAGACTCACATCTACTAATGTGCATCTCTTCCCTATGGTGGACCCTCAATTACCTTGAATATTCACAATGGCTTGTTCAACAGCAACTGCACCTCTCCAAATACATACATTACTCGTGCTATTTCAGAGGTGAGTCAAACTTTTAAAATTTAATTTGGATTTATTCACATCTCCAAAAGAATACCCAAACAGACAAACAAGGAATAAAGAAAGAACCGAGACCCAAGCTGCTCTCAGGCCTGAGGTGCTCTAATTACTGCCACGAGTCCTGATGTGACAACATTTTTCTAATTAAGGTGCCTTTGATTAAATTTTGGTCCCTGAATAACCCAACTACAGGGTCAAATCTTGTTCTTGAAATAAAATGACAGAGAAATGATTTCAGCATGAGTTCCAAAATATGGAATATTTGGATAAGTTAGGGGTCATCTTCAATTATGGACTTTCAGGTGACTGTTGTTAGAAAAATCCTTTAAAGAGAATGAGATCATATAATTGCAAGTCAGTGAAGGTATTTCTGGGGAAGATGAAAAAATATGGGCATACCTAGGAGATATTACGGGTTCAGTTCCAGACCACCGCAATAAAGTGAATATCTCAATAAAGCAAGTCACCTGAGTTTTTTGGTTTCCCAATGCATATGCAAGTTATGTTTACACTCCACTGTAGTCTATTAAGTGTGCAATAATATTATGCCTAAAAAAGCAATGTATGTACCTTAATTAAAAAAACACAATTGGTAGTTATAAAATAGTCATAGGGATATAAAGTACAGCATAGGGAATATAGTCAATAATTTTGTAATAACTATGTATGTGCCAGCTGGATACTAGATATATCAGGGGAACACTTGTAAAGCATATAATTGTGAAACAACTATGCTGTACACCTGACACCAATACAAAATGATACTGAATGTAAACTGAAACTGAAAAAATAAAATAAAATAAACACCCCACTTTATTGCTAAAAAAATGATAACAATCACCTGAGCCTGCTGGAAAAATGGCAACAATACACCTGCTCAACACAGGGTTGCAACAAACCTTCAATTTGTAAAAAAAAAGGCAACAAAGCAAAGCACAATAAAATGAGCTATGCCTGTGTAGTTTAGATACTAGTCTACTGGTTATCTAGTCTGATACCAGGTGAAGGTTGTTAGAAAATCTATGAGTGGCTGATATGCACATTCAGCAGACGGCCTTACAAATCTAGATGTTCTTCTCCGCTGGCAGGAACTGAGAGTCCCTGGTATTTCCTGATTGAGTTCTCTCACAAGGGACTGAGTCCACACCTGCAGGGGGTAGAGCTGACATTTGCTCTCAGAGCTTGAAAAGTGACAGCTACGCTCTGAGTTAAGATCAGCTCATTTCCGGACAGGCCTGGGCAGCTGAGGTGCCTGCTGAAAGATATGCAATACTGTCTACAAAAACAAGCTCTGAGAAAAAGACCAAATGTATTCAAATATTTAAACATTTTAAATCCTAAATAGTTACAAATAAAAAAATATACTAGGAAAATGTCTACCAAGTATAATAGATCAATATCTCTAGTATACAAGTGCATTCAAATTCATAATGTAAATAAACCCAAGAGAAAATGAGCAAGAGATATGACCCAGATGTTACAAGAAGTGGTTGAAGAGTTAAACTGAAACTCATTTTTGCAGCTCACAATGGTCAAATGGTAGTAATTTTGCATGGTTCACACTAGTAAGGAATGTTGGATTCAGGACACATTCAAGGGAAAGTAATGGTGTCTGTTCAGCTGGCTGTGCAGTAGGAGTGAGTCAGGGGATCTGACCTGAGCAACGAGCCAGCCCAGTCACAACAGGACCATGCATGGGACTCCCTGATGTCCCACAGCCTTGGAGACTACCTTAGGGTCGCCGATCTGTGCAATGTTGTTGGGAGGGGACAACTCCTGGGACGCCCTAAATGAGGGGAGGAGTTCCAGATCCCTGTGCATAAGGAGTGCAGGAGGGCCCAGCCCCTAAGACTGGAGGGCATGAAACCAAACCCAGGTGGGGACAGTAGGGGATTGGACATCTTTTACCTCACCAGGCCAGAAGGGCACTCCCAAATGACTCCAAGAGGACAAGCAATGGCTGGCCCAACTCTAAACAGCAGAGTCATTTCTGTGTTTTTCAAGGAAATCATGTTACTAAAAAACTGATGCTTCTATTTTAATACTGGGACTCGGAAAAAAGTCCCTTATCTTTGGCGTCTGTTCCTTATCTCTAAAATCAGAACACTAGTATTTACATAGTGTAATAGCAGTTGTCATAATTAATGTCTAACAATATAAAAGAACACACTAAATAATTACTATGACAGACTATTTGAAAGACTTGAAATATGTGCATGTAGGTGTTATACCTTTTTCATACATGTAGCTTTTTGCGTATTTCCTCTCCATTCCTTTTTGCAGTAGTCCATGATATCCATTTCAGGCGCTACACTTAATTTAGGTTCTGTTAAAGAGTCAAACAGAAGAAGAGAGGGGGAAATAATGAAAAAAAAAAAAAGCATAATCAGAACAACGGTACTACTTTATGCAGGGACTACTTCCTCTCATTTCATTCCAAAAAAATCTGGGATCTCACCATTGCCTACCACCTGATCCAGACCACTATCCCCTCGCTCCTAGATAATGACAGAGGTCTCCCAATAGGTCTTCTTTATCACACACCCCACTAGCCATTCTCCAAATGGCAGCCAGAATGATGCACTTTAACTATATCCATCACTCCTGGGTCCTGAGAGCTGCTGGGGCCTCCCATCTCAGTTGGAAGGGCCCCTGTCCTGGCCTAACTGCCTCTCTGGACTCGGCTCTCACCACTCCCCTCACTGATAACTCCTGTTCCACCTGCAGCCGCCCCTGTATTCCTCCAACACACTGGCTCTTCCCCAGGCACCTGCTCTCACATTCCATGCAGGCCTCTGCTCACCTCTGAGACCCCTATATCATAATGTCGCACACCTTCACTTATAGTCTTCTTACACTGTTGTTTTTCTTCTTGGCAATGATCAACACCCAACATATTTCTTTTTCTGTATCCCCCCTCCCCCACCCCGCCCCACTCCACACCCACACACAAATACAGTAAAACACAGCTCCTTGAGGGCAGGGGCTTATTTTATTTCCTGGCTATGTCCCCAGAACCTGCAGCTGCTCAGACACAGGAGTCTGCAAATACTGTCCCAATCAATTAAACATGGAACAGTCTGAGCTATGAGAAAATACATCTAATTACTTGTAATAAGTTTTTCTCATCCATTATACAAAGAGATAACACTTCAGTAATAAAACATGTATTTGTTTTTATTAATTTATATCCTGCCCTGATCCCCAAAGACTACAATAATTGATAAGAAGTCAGAAACTAAAAGGGCTCTCAATGTTAGTTGAACCACAGACCTCATTTTACTCTAATAAAACAAAATTAAAAATACAACTTATGATCAGACAAATGATATAGTAAGAAAATGGCCTTTAGTTTTCCTTATTGTTTGGGGTTTGATTTTGTGGTCTACACATACACACTCACATGCGTATATCTATGTGTATGTTTTAGGAAGAAAGGGAAGTAAATTCTCAGGCATATCTTGACTTCCTTTTTAAATTATTGAAGAAGTAAATGTTAGCAAAGAAATTAGGATATAAACACAGAAGAACCTTACAATGTATCCACTCCAGAGGAAGTTGACATAAAATAAAAATACTATATTCAGCTCAATTCAACAAATATTTACTGAGTGTCTAATACACATCAAGCATTGAGCTAGGAATATGAAGGTTTACGACCCAGATTTTGTCCTGAATGGGTTTAAAAACTACTGAAGAAGAAAAGACAACAGGCATTCACAAGCAAGGCTGTGATGGATGCTGAGATGACTAAGGAGCACAAAAAAAGGAGCCGCTAAGCCAGTGGTTCTCAACCTGTGGGTCGAGACCCCTTTGGCGGTCGAATGACCCTTTCACAGGGGTCGCCTAAGACCATCCTGCATATCAGATATTTACATTACGATTCATAACAGTAGCAACATTACAGTTATGAAGTAGCAACGAAAATAATTTTATGGTTGGGTCACAACATGAGGAACTGTATTTAAAGGGCCAGAAGGTTGAGAACCACTGGCCTAAACCAGGCTGGGCTGAGGAACCCACCCCCTTCTCCCGAGTGCATGAATTTCATGCACTGGGCCTCTCATATGACGAATAAGAACTCTGCATCAGAAGTGAATTCTGTGCAACTACAGCAGCAGAAAGCAAGCGTCCTCAGCAATTTCATGGAGGACCAGAACAGTGTGGCCCAAGAATACATCTGACTAGGTCCCTACAAAAACATCTCCTATGGCCACCAGTGAGGAGTCCCACCAATTCCTTGTTGAGGAAGACTTGAAAACGTCAACAAAACCCTACTTTGTATCATTTCTTCCTAATTACACATATGGTAATACTTTTGTTAACCATAAAATAAACAGAAGCTAGTTCTCAAAACAAACCACTAGAACACACACATTACACTGGGAAAAAGAGAGAAAATGCCACTTGTGCCTCATCTATGACAAATCCCCAATTGGAGTATTCCCCCTCGGTTCCTGCACTAGTAAGGAGGTACTTCACACACAGCCCTTCTGGCTGTGCCCACAGTGGAGGAGGCCAGGATGTAATGCCTTGCTCTAGCAGCAATGATGGGTCAAAGGGCGCTGATTGGGGTGAGAAGAGCAGGCATGACTGAGCAGAAACATGGACACAAAATCATGAAACGAGAGAATTAGTGCTACCAATCCCATGATCATTCTTTCTTACAAGTCAGTGAATCCACATGGCCATCTGATGCAAAGACACAGTTCTCTATTAGTCTTCCCATGTGAAATGAAAACTGCATTGCAAATCCAAACTCCCCCTCCAAGAATGTAAGGAAATCAAGAACTAAGAGAGGGTGGTGTCAAGAGATTCAACAAATCCTGACGGGTGCAAAAATGGCATGAAAAGAATACTTTCAATAAAATGTTAAAACCTCAGGAAACAATACTCACCAGACTTTAGCGAAATGAATAATTGCACACAGCTAAGACCATATGCATATCTCCTAGGAAGTACATCTTAATATTTTATGAACATGGATATACGGATTTAACAGCATTTTCTACTATAAACAGTAGAACAATAAAACAATAAATAAAACAATTCCAAACATACCTGATAACCCTCTTTCATGTATAAGTAACTCTTTCTCCTTTTCTATTTCATCTGCAGCACGATACATGTCTTCCTCGCTGAAATCACACCAAATGAGACATTTCAAAGTTGTTGCACTGACAGTTTCCTTCTTATCACAAATGCAGGTGCTTAAAAATTGATACAACATTTAAAGTTTAATTTTTTTCATATTAATGACAATCTGATAAAATATGGGTCTTTCATCTTAGATACTCGTGTTTCTATCATGCCACTTCAGAGTTTCTTACTTCAAATGAGACATTTTACATCACTCCATTTGCCACCTAGCTCTGAGGCCATTTTAATTACAAGTCTATTAATGCCTCATCTACACATGTAAGCATCTTAGCATGTGTCTTATTAATGAAGCACTGTCATAGTCTATCAAGTTTCAAGAATAAATATAGTGCTATTAAAAGTGTTCATATAGGTATGCAGGCCGATGGCCCACCTTAATGTCACAGGCAAACTTTACAATAGTTACTCTAATAACAATAGACGAGCATCAATTATTACAAGTCACCAGAGCTAAAAAAAAAAAAAAAAAGAAAAAGAAAAAAAACCTCCCAAGGCTCCCCCTGCTCTCTGACCCTCATATTCATGTTCCACTGAGCATACCCCTACTGTCCCACATACTCTTATGCTGCCACTGCTACTGACTTGGTACTTATATAACAGCTTCCTAAAGAGTCTCTAGTGTCACTTACTGAACTAACAAGAACCTACTAAGTACTAGAAATGGAGACAAGGGTGCTAGACAAGGATGAAGTATGGGACTTCTGGTTTTACGATGCCTTCTCTCCCCTTTAACTTACACCACAACATAACAATGATGGGAAACAGAAACACTATCTTTGCTGAGACCACAAGACATGTGAAAGTCCAAAAGTGGACGAAGGAGTAGTACATGACAAAGGACAGGGAGCCTCGCTGCCTGTGGAAGGGCATCTGCCGAAGAGAAGACGAGTAAACCCTGCAGAACCCCAGAAAGGCCAAGTACTTCAGAAGGTACAGGAGACACCAAGAGCTGAGAACAAGGAAACTGGCTGATGTTCACACAAGGAGTGATCAGACCCTCAATTCCTTATACTCCTTCCTGATGACAGCACACCCCCATCCTCACACAAGACAGGAGGCTCCAGGCACAATGGCACACAGGAAGGAGGAGTTAATAGGTCAATAAACAGTAAGGAATTAAGTGAACGACTGAAATACTCCCATCTCCAATTCCCTTAGTTCCCCCTGCTCCTTCTCCATGGCCTAGTACCGCTGGAAGAAAGAGGAAGGGGTGAGGGGAGAAGAGACAGATGAAGATGTGCTGGGAGAGGTGGGGAATCTAATCTATCTGCCTCCCCATCTGAAGCTCTTCAATGGCTCCCAAATAAGCAGAAAAGTCTAAAATGTGGGCCTAACCTACCAGTCTAGCCAGTATTCCGTGATTCCCTACACACACCCACACCAGTCCAAGGTTTCCCAGCCAAACATTTTCACAACCTGTGATTGGCTCTGCCCATTCCCTCTGCCTGATGGGCACTGGGCCTACCCAGCAGGACATGTACTATGTGGGGACCCTGCTGTAGAGTGGCATGGCTGGAGTGGGAACCCAGAGTTAGAAGGTCCTCACTGCAGCCCTTATCAGCCGTATGTATGACTGTGGAACTAAAGTAACTACACCTCTCAGCACCTAAATGTAACCAGGACAGTAAGAGTACCACCTCAAAGGATTGTTATGGGAAGACACAATGTAAAATATTCAGCATTCAAAAAAGTTAGCTATTCCAATTAATTCTCATACTATATCCATTGGTGCAAAGTATTAATAAACAATAATCATTTCTCATTCCCTTTTTCTCTCTAAAATAAAGGTGATGGGATATGTGTGGGCCGATTTTTTTAATGTTCTGGGGTTAAGGGGTCATATTAGGGAAAAGGTACTTTCCACATACTCTGGCTCCAGTCAGATTTCAAGTAAAAGGTGTGATGTCACCCATGGAGCCTGTGCCAGAGTTTAAAAACAGAAACCAGATTCCCAGAGCCTATACATCAAACACCTAAAATAAAGAGTGACTAAATGTGTTAGTTCTTCTTTCGCTAATTTAATATCTTTTGGGCCACGTTCCGAGCTTTATCAAATGTGAAAAATTCTGATCCTGCCCTAACCGGTTTGGCTCAGTGGATAGAGCGTTGGCCTGCGGACTGAAGGGTCCCAGGTTCAATTCCGGTCAAGGGCATGTACCTTGGTTGCAGGCACATCCCCAGTGGGAGGTGTGCAGGAGGCAGCTGATCGATGTTTCTCTCTCATGGATGTTTCTAGCTCTCTATCCCTCTCCCTTCCTCTCTGTAAAAAATCAACAAAATATATAATTTAAAAAAAAAAGAAAAATTCTGATCCTATAACACAAGCACTCAAGTTAATCACTTTCAAAATATTATCAGAAGCATGTCTTTGGGCAAGCACTTCCCTAATCTTGTCCTCAGTTCTCTCATCTTCATAATGAGAAGACTGGCTAAGATCTAAATGACCTACATCATCTCATGGTACTCATAAACAAATTAGTAAAATTCTGCGGCACACCAAAAAATGTACTTTTGGCCAATCTGACAAAAAAATAAATAAGTATAATTTTGATTGTTTCACACCGGACAGCTACTCTTGTGTTGGCTGTTGTCAGTTTTTTAATTGACAATCTAAGGGAGAAGAGGTCAGTGCCCTTGACAAAATAGGTATCACATGTTTTAAAATTCCTGCAGCATGCAGGTTGAAAATAGCTGATCTACATGGTTCCTCTTCCAGTTCTTACTTTTAACAGACCAGGAATCTATTAGTCATTAAACATTCTACCTCCAGGGATATTCTGTAGCTGTGCTACATGCACAGTTGGCTATACTTTGTCCTCTTCCTTTTCAATCTACAAAGTAACCAAAGTGCAATCGCAACACCAGTGCCCAGATGGAGTTCTCTGAACAAACATTTCTCAATACAGTCACAAATACAAATTCCCACAAAGGCCAACAGGAGAGGGACGGAAAGAAATCAAAGGGAAGACAGAAACAGAAAGTGAGATTATCTATATAATAAAAGTCCAGCGACCGTTACAGCAGAACGACCAGAACGACCAGTCACCATGACACGCACTGACCACCAGGGGCCGTGAGCTGCCCCCTGGTGGTCAGTGCACTCCCACAGCTGGAGCACCGCTCAGCCAAAAGCCAGGCTCACAGCTGGCAAGCACAGAGGCGGTGTCAGGAGCCTCTCCCGCCTCTGCAGCAGCGCTAAAGAGCAGCAAGTCGAGCAATAAGGAGCAGTGAGCAGGCGGGTGGTAAGGAGCGAGGGGTCCCAGACTGCGAGAGGGCGCAGGCTGAGCTGAGGGGACCGCCCCCCCTCCACATGAATTTCGTGCACCAGGCCTCTAGTTGGAAAAAAAAATTTTTTAAATGGCAGTGTTTCGGGATATACAAAAGAAACAAAGCAGAAATTGATGAACAGGGCCCAGAGTATATTCAAATTACTTTAGCCACAAGTAGATTTCATTCAGATCTTGTGCACAAATGTTTGCTAACTTGCATGGCCACCAAGGACACTTGCTAGTTTTCTAAGGTCACCAAGAAAATTGTATTATGGCCTTTAAAGGCTACCTTAAAAATTATCCTAAAGCTGTATTTCCTTGTAGAGAAGGTAATTTTTAAGTTTAAGCAATAAAGCTCAATCAATATGGTTAAAAAAAAAAAAGAAGACATTTAATAGCCAAAATGAGATCTTTACTCAACATAAGAACTACCAACTAGAAAGAGAGAGATGTGTGAGAGCAAGAAAAACTAGTTTTATTTAAGAAAATACTTCACTCAATAAACTTTCGCTTTAAATTTTTTAAGTATCAAAATATTAAAGCTGAAAATAACAAAATGAAATTTTATTTAAAGCTGTGAATCTGAAATAGCTAGAGGTTTAAATTTTTGTTATGGGAAAGGAAAATAGTGAAACAATAATAGGAAAAGGATATTAAATGATAAATAAAATGTTACCATTTCAGAAATGTGCCAATCTTAAGTGCCAATTTTTTTTGGGGGGGGGGGGGGGTGTCTACCATTTGGCACAAAAGAGACCACTGAAGCACACAGACTTAAATGATTACCACAGCAAAGTTCCCTCTGGAAAACATACAGATACCCAGAAAAGTAGTAAAGAAAAGTAAGACAAAGTCATAAATGTGACTTGATTTCCTGGCGACCATGGCATGCGAATCACCCTCAATTATACAGTTGAATTAAATTTTAAAACCAAACTGTTAGCAACTCCTCCTTAGAAAATGTTTAGTTTAGCTCTGTAATGTTACAGTGTGTATATTCAAGTTCCCATTTTCTCTTATGCTAGAGGTAACATATACTATCTAATAAAAGTGTAATATGCAAATTAACCATCACTCCATCACAAAGATGGCGGCGCCCAGTCCTCTCAGCCCGCAGCACCCAGTCCTCTCAGCCCCGCCGGAGTCCCCCAGTCTCGAGGAGAGCGGGCAGCGTGAGCAGCCTGGCGGAATGCTTGCTTCGTCACTGTGGTGACAAGGCAAGCGTTCCACCCTGGCTGCGGAGGGCCTCTGGGCAGCGGGCACGGAGTGGCCGGAGGGGTATGGGGGAGGGGGGGAATGCTTGCCTCGTCGCCCCGGCGACAAGGCAAGCGTTCCGTGCCCAGCCACGGAGGGCCTCTGGCCAGGCTGGGTGTGGAACACTTGCATTGCGGACCGGGCTGAGGTATCCCCCCCCCCCCACCCGCCCCATGCACGAATTTCGTGCACTGAGCCTCTAGTTTTATTAATATTAAGGCAACATACACCATTGAGAAAGTTACATGACGTTGCATTCTAAATTATAAACTTCCTCTTGCTGTTCAAAGACCTACATAACAATACATTTTTGAAAACTTAATTTAAAAATGCTTACTACACAAAAACAAAATTACACTATTGCTAAGAACATAAGCTATAAGCTAAAAACACAGAGCTCAGTGAAGCAGAGCACATTTCTGTGAAGCCAATTTTTCAATTTCCAATACAAGTAAAGATCTAAAATGAAAAAAGTCAATGCTGACATATACGCAAAGCTAAGAAGAGAGCATTTTAATCCCTCACCATTATGAACACTTGCACCAACTTCCCCTTGTCTAAAAAAGCTAAGCTGAAGATGATTTTGTTCAGCTCTCTGAACTTGAACACTGCAGTTCACGCTTAACTTGGCCTGTCCTGGGAGACTAGTGGCCCAGGCAGTGTTGGGGAGACAGTGTCAACCACTGTGACACCAATGCATCTTCCCACACAGGAAAAGCAAAGACCATTCAACCGAGCCTTTCTCCACCGCTTACCGGTTATAGAGATGGGTGAACAACACATCAAATGCAGGAAAGTACCAGCACCCAGGCCAAAATTCCACTCCCTTCTACAACTGGACTTTCCATGACTGGCCCATGATACTCCACGTGACTTCCAGAGGTATACAGGGACAACCCTGAACCCTCAACAGTGAGGCTTCATTCTCAGAGATATCTAAGCTCTAAACTCTGAAGCTGGCTCTACATCCAGGCGAGGGGAGGGGCAGGAGGGCATAGCCTGATATCCCATCAAATATAGCCCCTAGAAGCTCTGGAGGTGCGAGCTGGGTGGGAAACACACTGGCACAGTAGTATATTTAGCAAAACCCAAGAACAATGTTTTAACAATTTGTTGTTATTCACAGATCTTTTGAGAAGCCACAACTTTCATCAGAATCTCAGCCCAGAAACACATAAATACACATAAAGTGTTGTCTTCAATTTCAGAGGAGTTCACAGACATGCTCCCACTACCCACCCACAGCCAGCCTGTGGACCACAGATTCAAACCCTATCCCACCATCAGGCAGGTGGGCAGAGAAGAGCCACGAAGGAGTCTTGCTTCTCACTTCCCTAAGCAAAGACATGGACATAGCATAAGTTTCAAATATAGGAGTGGGGTGAGCAGGATATGAAGCATAAGAGACCTGCTGATACAAGCAATGAAGAAACACTGCCTGGGCCACTAGTCTCCCAGGACAGGCCAAGTTAAGCGTGAACTGCAGTGTTCAAGTTCAAAAAAAAAAGCAGCCAACTGAATCTGATCTGACCTATGAGGTATTAAATGGGGCTCATCTCAGGAGCCATCCTCAGGGCTTAAGGCGGGTAGGGGAGGATGCCAGTCAACCACAGCTCTCAAAAGAGCTAGAAGGAAAGAAAAGAAGGAAGAGAAGGATGGAGGGGAAAAGGATTTAGAAAGTAGCTTATCCATATGGTTTTTATGTCATTCTTTGTACTTCTCTCCCTTATGAAATGCAGTGAGCTTAGTCTAAAGCAGCGATTTTCAACTAATGGCACACAAAACTAATTACAGTGGGACCTTGACTTACGAGTTTCCCGACTAACGAGTTTTTCGAGATATGAGCCGTCTCTCAGCCGATTTTTTGCTTTGAGTTGCGAGCTAAAATTCGGGTTACGAGCCAGCTTCAGATACCCCACCGCTAATTGGCGCAGCGAACGTCACAGTGAACGCCACAACATCAGCCCAGCATCACGTGTCTCACTCGTTCACTTCTTGATTTGACATACGAGTAATTTGAGTTACGAGCTCCGTCACGGAACGAATTAAACTCCTAAGTCAAGGCCCCACTGTACTAAAATTCTTCGGTACACAAAAAATATATTTTACCGATCTGACAAAAAAAATAGGTATAATTTTTATTCATCACATTGGATGCTATTGTTGTATTGGCTGCTATTATTTTTCTTTAATCCTCACCTGAGGATATGCTCATTGATTTTAGAGAGAGGAAAAGGGAGAGAGGGAGGGAGAGGGGAGAGGGGGTAGAGAGAGAGAAAAAGAGAGAGGAAGAAAGAGAGAAACATCGATGTGAAAGAGAACACTGACTGGTTGCCTTCTGTACCCGAAACCTAGGTATACAGGATGATGTTTCAACCAACTGAGGCACACCCGCCAGGGTGGCTGTTGTCATTTTTTCATTGATAATCTAAGGGAAAAGAGGTCAGTGCTCAACTCAATAGTCAGATACTGCATGTTTTAAAAATTCTTCCAGGCCACCCGTTGAAAATCGCTGGTCTAAAGGAATCAGTATCTTATAGCACTGCCTAGGTCAGCGGTTCTCAACCTGTGGGTCGAGACCCCTTTGGCGGTTGAACGACCCTTTCACAGGGGTCGCCTAAGACCATCCTGCATATCAGATATTTACATTACAATTCATAACAGTAGCAACATTACAGTTATGAAGTAGCAATGAAAATAATTTTATGGTTGGGTCACAACATGAGGAACTGTATTTAAAGGGCCAGAAGGTTGAGAACCACTGGCCTAGGTAATGATCCATCCCTTCCCATATGTATCACTGCACCCTTCAAAGAGACACATCTGAAATGATTGATGGCTATAAAGTTGGGCTATGGTTTGTACTCATAATTACTGTCTATTGAATGCATTAAAAATGACTGCAGGGTATCTCAAAATATCTGCAGTTTTATGCTATTTCATATATTAAGTGTAAATATTTCATTCAAATTCCTGTGCAGGGCAAACCCAATTCTTTGGGGTGAGAAGAACAGACTTGGCTCCAATGACAGAAAAACACAATTGAAAAGTATTTTAGGTTGTAATTCAGGCATTATACTATTTATTTAAATCTATACCCAACTATTAGGTTGCATATTTCATCATATAAGAACTGATGTGCACACATTATATTGCAAACTATAAAATAAGCAGTTTATAGGATGCAGTTTCTCTAGCCCTTAAGAAAATATCACAGAGCAAACATAATAGCCTCACTGCCTATATAACAGGCAAGAAAGCGCAACAATGTAAGATGTGATGTTCGACAGTTGGTGACATCATAAGTCATCTTCACCTCCTTTCCCTTGCTCCCTCTTGTTCTCTTATGAGTTAGAGTAAGATCATCAATGACAACAAAAGCAGGAAGAAAAAGAAACTAAGCTCTAAATAAACTGCAAAATGAAACATCTAGTCCAGGAAAACAAAAATCTGAAGTTTGCTGTCATAATTCATGTCCCTCTGCCTGCTTTGCTGAGGAAGCCAGAAAGAGACTGGAGGAGGTTCCCACCCAGGCATCAGGGAAGGTGGCCTTGAAACCTACTCCCTGTGTCTCCCTGGGCAAGCTGTATCTTTCGATCTGCAACTCAGTTTCCTAATGTGTACAATGACAAACCTAGGCTGAGCTTTTTAGATTCCTTTCAGCTCTAAATCTATAATTCTACTGGCAGAAGACAGAAGAGGCCACAAAACCTTTTCATCAGAAATGGGTGCTCCTTCCACATTATATGTGTGTGTGTGTGTGTGTGTGTGTGT
>NW_005362626.1:5856781-5858071 GCF_000412655.1 Myotis brandtii | reverse complement strand
AGGAGCCCTCAGGAGATGTCCAACTGATGGCTTAGGCTCCCGCCACCTCCACTGCGCTCACCAGCCCAGCTTCTGGCTGAGCAGTGCTCCCCCTGTGGAAGTGCACTGACCACCAGGGGGAAGCTCCTGCATTGATCATCTGCCCCCTGGTGGTCAGTGCACATCATAGCGACAGGTGGTTCTGCTGTTTGGTTGATTTGCATATTAGCCTTTTATTATATAGGATACACACACACACACACACACACACACATAATGCTACTATTTTAAAGTCAGGACATTTCATACAAAAGTCCGAATATCTGTTTGTTTTTAATATAGAAAAGCCAACTACTATAGGCTGAAACTTAGACTACCCCCAACAGAGAACACCTACCTGGCCAGCTTTACCAAGGTTACCCACCTCCTCACTCCTGGGGGCCAGAGTTTAAAACCTCCTACTCTAAATACTTGCCAGTGGCCCCTCATTAAGTGTGGGTAACTACAGCGCAAAGGCTGTGGGTGCTCAATAAATGAGAATGTCATCGCCCGCGGTAAAGAACCACGCAAAGGAGAGTATTACAATACACGAGCTGCATAACAATCCTGCAAAGGACCCCTTTTTAGGAAATGCAAAACTTTATTTTAAAAAAAAAGGCATTTAAACACACCTTCCAATTCAGCTTTCCTGCCAATTGAGTTATCTGTCAAACCGGTTATCTGAATGCTTTCCTCAATTTGGGAATTCAAAGGCATTTCTATGTGATGAGAGCTTGGAAAGTGGAGAAAAGTTTGACTTCAACTGTGGGTTCTGCTCCCACCCCCATCCCGGGGCAGAACCTATAACCGCTTCTGATTGCTGCCGCTGTGTCACAGCCCCGTGAGGCACGGGTCTAACCCGCACTCCCTTCAGTACTTAAAACGAACGGGGGGGTATCGATCGGGCGCGCCGTTAACAAGCAGCCCGACTGGATCGGACTCCGCGCCAAGACCAGCAACAGGTGGGACGCTCATCAAGCGGCGACTCGCCTTCCAGAACACACCTGCCGCGTGGCTCCATTTTCCTACCAGGTCGGAAGGAAAACCCGCTGGTGTTAGTGATAATACAATGCGCTTCTCGGGTTTGTTTCCCAAGTTTCTGGCGCCTTCTTAAACTTCAGAGTTATGCAGACAGACCATCAGGGGGCAGGAGGCACCAGGGGACCGTACCTGGGAGAGGGTCCCTCCGGAAAACCCAGGTACTCGGACACTGTTTCCAAGTGTCTCCAAACGCCTCTGCCCGACCCCCTGACTTAGAACCGAGGGTCCGCG
>NW_005362626.1:5819426-5855845 GCF_000412655.1 Myotis brandtii | reverse complement strand
TCCGCGGGCTTGGCGTTCCGGTCCCTCCCCTGCCTGAGGGCGCGAAGGGCGAACCTGTTCTACTGGGCAGTGGGGCGAGCGCGGCCCCGTGTGTTCTTGGATTGTATTCTTTCAAGTAGAAAAATTGAGTTTAGAGGAACAAGAGCAAAGGAAAATATTAACAGGACTTAAAAGATCAGCTAGAGAAATGCCTGCAGTTTTAAGATCTCCCATGCTAGCAAAGCAGCAGTTGAATCTGACTTTTTCCCCGTGGTTTTGTCACTCTCTTGCTGTTCAGTATATTTTAACATCTGATGGGTGCCTTTTTTCCTTTAGACTTGAGGATCCTTTTGAATGCACTGGATGATTTTTTTTTTTTAATTCTTAAGTTAACTATGTTATTTGTATATGTTGACTACAATCCAAAAGAGTAGACAACTACTTTTTACCCAGTTCTTTTTTAAAAACACCTTCATTATTGTTTAAACACCATAAAGTTCACTCATTATAAATGTGCAATGCAACGAGTTTTAATAAACATGCAGAGATGTACAACCATCACCACCACCTAATTTTAGACTCTTTCCATCACTCCAAAAATATCTCTCGTGCCTGTTCCTGATCAGTCTTCATTCTCGCCACCATAACCTCAGACAACAACCACTACTACTTTCCTTTCCGTCTCTATAGATTAGAGATAGCCTCTAAACATGAGCAGCAGTCATAGATGCAAGGGGCATTATCAAGCAAACGGTGCAGAACCAGGATGCAGAAGGAGGAAATGGCATGGCAATTGAGAAACCTGCAAGTATTCTGGGGCAAAACAGGTAGGTAGCAGGGGATTTTATTGAGACTAGGGGCCCAGTGCACGAATTTGTGCACCTTGAAAGGAATTGTGGGCCGGGAGGCTGCGCTGGGCACAGGGACGGGTCTCAACCCATCCTCCGTGCCCCCACCTAGTCCCTCCTGCTGTGGCCCCTAGTCCCTGTCTGCCAGCAGCCCTGCTCCCGCCGCCCCTGCTCCCGGAGCGATTGGGGCCAGCGCTGTCAGCGGGTGCAAGCTGCGGCTGCTGCCTTGATGGCCCCTCAGGAGCAGGGGGAGGCGGAAAAGCCCTCAGGGACGATCAGGGCCGGCAGTCGCTGTTCGCACCCACTGATGGCACCGAGCAATTGGGACAGGTGCCAGCAGCAGGTGTGAGTGCCAGGCAGGGCTGCGGCGCACGGGAGCAAAGAATTTTCAGTAACCACCAGAGGCTCGCCCTGATGACAGCAACTGGAGCCCTGCCTTGGTCTGGTGCCCCCGCTCACCTGCTCCACCATCCCACTGCAGCTGACGCCCACCATGTTCTACACATGTCCCCTGGTGGTCAGTGCATATCATAGCGACCCGTGGTTCAGTTGTTCCACTGTTTGATCTATTTGCATATTAGGGTTTTATATATATGGATGAAACTGGAAGAAGGATGCTGAAAACCAGATCATGAAAAGCCACCTAAGGCTAACCAGGGAGCCTGTGCTTGATCCTTTTTGAAAGACAGGAAGGATTATTTTGGAAGATCACTTTGTTTGCAGTTAGAGTAAAGATTGGAAACAGGCAAGACTGGGAGATCAGCATAGAGAGACTACATGGTAGTGTGCACCAAAGGGAGAAACTGGATGGAAAGAATATTTGCATTTTAAGGCAAAGTTTTCCCCTTTTAAATAGTAATAAATACACATGCTCAAAAATCACAGCAAGTAAAAGAATATATGAATTATATATCTTATGGATAGTAAAAGTATAGGATTATATTGGGTGGAATATTGTCGCCCAAAATTCATGTCCATCTGGAACCTCAATGTCACTTTATTTGGAAATAGGGTCTTTGCAGATTTAATCCATTAAGATGACGTAATGCTGGATTAGACTGGGCCCTAAATCTAAAGACTGCTGTCCTTATATGATGAGAGGATGAAGAGATATATAGACACAGAGGAAGAAGGACGTGTGAAGATGGAAGCAGAGATTGCAGTGAAGTAGCCATAAGCCAAGAACTGCTGGGAGCCAGTAGGAGCTAGGGCAGGGGTGGGCAACCCCTGGCACGCGTGCCAAACATGGCACGCCCGTAACTTTTGCTGGCACGCAAAACCCTCTCTTATAATCTTCCATTTACAATTTTTTTCTTAATATCGACTTTTTTATTTTTCAGATAAATTCAGTGTAGGTGCATCTTAGATAAATAAATAATTTTACATAACAAGTTATCTTAAAGACCATAGACATGGATTGACGAGAGAGGGGAAGAGCAATTTCTATGCCTCTGCCTTAACTCTCCCTGCCTTCCTAGATCCGACCAGTGTTTTGGTTTCATCCACCTCTAGATCAGGGGTGGGCAACCCCTGGCACGCGTGCCAAACATGGCATGCCAGTAACTTTTGCTGGCACGCGAAATCCTCTCTTATAATCTTCCATTTACAATTTTTTTCTTAATATCGACTTTTTTATTTTTCAGATAAATTCAGTGTAGGTGCATCTTAGATAAATAAATAATTTTACATAACAAGTTATCTTAAAGACCATAGACATGGATTGACGAGAGAGGGGAAGAGCAATTTCTATGCCTCTGCCTTAACTCTCCCTGCCTTCCTAGATCCGACCAGTGTTTTGGTTTCATCCACATACGCTTGTGAATCTTTGTTCTCAGTGATGAATTTTGTTAAGTCTCGTAATAGGAGTAGCCTGACGGATGAAAGTAGTAGCTCGTGCATATCTCTGAAGGTCACGAAATATAAACCTGATGTAAAATCTCTGTCATCAGTGATGCAGCAGCAAAAGTCCCACTGATAATATCAAACGGAGTCATAAAGTTTTCTGTCGGACTATCAGTGTACATGTAAAAATAAATAAATAAATGTATTTTTCATCATCATATACTGTGTTTTTGTCGCTCGAGTGAATTTTATTATTTCTTCAAGGTTCTTCACATACATACACCTTAAGAGATATCAAGTAGGCATAACATGTACTCAAAAAATTAGGGTTGGCACGCAGTAGAATTTTGAGTCAAAGATTTTGCTGGTTTTGGCACGCACTCACAAAAAGGTTGCCCACCCCTGAACTAGGGAAAGGCAAGGAAAGTTTATTCCAAAGAGCCTTTAGAAGAAGCATAGCCCTGGTGACAACTTGATTTCAGATATCTAGCCTCGAGACTGGGAGAGAATAAATTTCTGTTGTTTTAAGCCACTCAGTTAGTGGTACTTTGCTATAGCATCTCTAGGAATATAACAAAGGGATCAAGATCAAGAATTATAAAGTGCTATCGGATTGAATTTATTTATATGGGCCCACTAAGATATTCTACTTTTTTAAATTAACTTTTAAAAAATAAATTTTTTTATTGACTTTAGAGAGGAGGGAAGAGGGAGAGAGATATAGAAACATCAATGATGAGACGAATCATTGATCGGCTGCCTTCTGCCTGCCCCTCACTGGGGATCGAGCCCGTAACCTGGGCATAAGCCCTAACCAGGAATCAAACCGTGACCTCCTGCTTCATAGGTCAATGCTCAACCACTGAGCCAGGCCGGCTGGACTAATATATTCTAGAAACAACATTTTTAGAAAAGCTTAATTGTTTGATTGGTTGTCTTTTCCTATCATGAATGATATGAAACTGGGAAGTTAACACAAGATGGCTTTGGGGACTCACTATGATGTCCTGGTTGGGATCCTGGAACCAAAAAAGACATAAGGTTAAAGGAAGTCTGAATAAACCACTGACTTTAGTTAATAATAATGACTCAATATTGGCTATTAAGTGTAAAAAATGTACCATCTATAATAATAAAAGGGTAATATGCTATATAGACCAGACGTCATTCCGGACGTCCTTCCTGACGAAGCTGGGGCTGGAGGGAAGCCAGCCGGGTCCCAGGTGCCTGCGGGTAGCCCGGGGGAAGCCAGCCCGGATCCTGGGTGCTGGAGGGAAGCCGGTGCCGGCAGCCAGCAGCCGGGGGAAGAAGCCCTACTCTTGCACGAATTTTCGTGCATCGGGCCTCTAGTATTAATATAAGACATTAATAATGGGGGAAACTAAGTGCAAGGTATATAGGAACTCTGTACTATCTCCTCCATTTTTCTGTAAATCTAAAACTATTAAAGAAAAATAAAGCCTATAAGGAAAAAAAAATCAAACTCAAATGGCCATGTTACAGTGTTAAACCGAGACTTTCCACAATAATGAATATCTGGTTGTACTGTTCTTATTTTGAACTTCAGTGGAAAATTTTAAATTTAAATGCTAATTATTCCATCTTTAATCTTTTAAAAATGTCCATTGTGTATATGTTTGATAGCATACATAATACATTAACACACAGGTACATGTGTGTGTTTTAATATGTATGTATATTGGGATATGCTAAAATTTTTTATTAACATTACAGAAATAAATTATTAGCAAGTATATTGAACTAAATAAGTCAAAAACTAAATTAGAGTTTCTTAGAAGAAATTGTGAGAAGCCCATTGCTGGGGCTGACCAGCAGACCCTGAACGATGGATGAATGATTACTCTGACGCACATTTCTATGAAAGAGAGGACTGAGGGACTACTTGGCTATCCCCATCAAGTAGCCCTGTTCGCCTGCCTCCTTTGGCTTTCATTGTAACAACAGCTTGAACTAAAATTAACTATTAGATGCTATCAGCAGGGTAAGCATCCTTGAGAAAACACATGCGTCCTTTAAGCAAGGATGTTTTGAAGTCTAAACATAAAGATTCTAGTAAAATACCCAGGGGGTCAGACTTGTTTGGAAAAGTCAAGGCAGGGGCTGCCGCCTTCGGCAAGTTCCCCCCAGAGGCCCCCGACCTTTCAGAGAATCCTCCTTACAGACTTTCCAACCAAGTCCCATGCTTCCCCACAGCCCATGAACTGTAATATAATTACAACAATTAGCCTATTATGTCAGGATGAATAAGTAATAACAAAATATCTATAAGCTTAAGTAAACGCCTATATAATAGCATTACTAGAGATAATTCCATTTCGTTTCTAGTTTCCCCTTAGAATCAAACATTCCTAAATTAGATAACTAAAAGTTATATGGTGATATTATAATTTGTAAGTCCTTAGACTTGGTAACTTACATTTTGAATCATTTCAAGTTACTAGCTACTTCAGTGGTCTTGCCTAGAATAGATAAAGCATGAAAGACTGAGTTCCTCTTCTTTGAACTCCAACCTTACAATAACTTCATGAAGAACACTGTTGAACCATTAGAGTGTTTGTTTTGTTTGTTTGATTGATTTTTAATTCTGTATAAGGAACTTAGTACAAGTTGAATGCATATCTCCATTTTCAGTACCATAAATATCACATTTTACAACAAAGTCAAAACACTCTAAATTTTTATTTTATGGAATTTCCCACTCTCACAGCAATAAAAAATAGATTTCAAGTGTACACCAATTTTAAGATATTTACAGGAAAGGTACTTTTTTTAGTTTATTCTAGTTTCACAGGTTCATTCATGTACTGCACTCAAGCTTGGAAGGAAGTATTGCTAGTTTCACATAGAAATTAACTATTCTAGAAATACCCAGATATTTATTTAAAAGACCCTCTTTTCCTCTTGACTGTGGAATGCTCATTATTTTTAAACAGGATGGGTGGGAAGACCTACTCTGTCCTTGCAGTTCTGCGACAAGAAGAAATAATTTTGTAGAGAAAAAAATAGGAGAAATGGTTAATTTGAAAAAGTATCTTGCAGTAATATTAATTTACCTGGAAACCCCCAAAACTGTCCCCACGAGTTTTTCTTGGGAGAAGTATGGGTCATAATGAAATTTATTTTATCATGAAAATGAAACTATTTCATACACTAGGAGATGTCAGAGAATGATGTTATACAAATCCTTGGAATGCTGGAAAATACTAAACGAGTCATTGGCTTCAGCTAAGTGGAATTTCATCCTAAGGAAATCATCCAAGCAGATGATAACCTTAATTTATTTAGAGAGCATCTGAAATGGAATTCCGTACTCTTAAGTACTTTAATATTTGCTCTGAACTGAATTGTATCCCCCCCCCCAAATTCATATGTTAAAGCCCTAACCCCTAATGCAATTATATTCAGTGTGTGGAACGAATGTGTCCTCTCCCCCAATTTATATGTTGAAATCCTACTCCCTAGTGGAATGGTATTAGGAGGTAAGGCCTTTGGGGAGTAATTAGTATTAAACTAGTAGCCCAGTGCACAGATTCATGCACATTGAAAGTAAATTAATTATATTTAGAAATATTTTATATTTAGAAATATTTTAATATTGCTGTTCGCCCTTTCTCTATAATGGAAGTTTCAGAGATGAAAGAAAATTAGTAAAATGTATATGACAATAATATATAAATTGATTAATAAATAATAACATGCAATAACAAAGACATGATATAAAAACATATAAAACAAAAACATAAAAACAACATTGATAAAAACAATGACTGATAAATTGATCAAACTTATTCTAATATCTCCCTTAATACCACATTAAGAGTAAAAACACTTTCAGAGTGCTTGACTAATTCCCTTGTGATGAAGTATTTCCAACTTTAACTTTAATGTCACACGCTCTTCGAACTTAGAGAAAGCAACATATAACTGACCATGTCCGAAAACGGCTTCAGGTAGGAATATTCCTACTCTGTTTAGATTGGTACCAGCAAGAGCTTTATATGTATCGGAATGCGTGAGTCAACGTTTATTTTTAAATTGCCAGTGCGAATCATATGTACCAGATGGTCGGAACAACATACGGTTGGTCATTTAGCCTTTTATATATATATAGATGAGGTAAAGAGGGTGGAGCCCCATGAATGAGATTAGTGCCCTTATAAGAGTCAGGAGAAAGCTTGCTTCCCCTCTCCACTTTGCACCAGGTGAAGATACAAGAAAGTGGGAGTCTGCAAACCAGAAGAGAACCTTACCAGAACTTGACCATATTGGCACCCTAACCTAAGACTTCCAGCCTCCAGAATTGGAAAACAATAAATTTTTGTTGTTTAAGCCACCCAGTCTGTGGTACTTTGTTCTAGTAGCCTGAACTAAGACATCTGGAGATAGGACCTGTGAGGAGGTGATAAAGATTAAATGAGGTAGTAAGGGTGGGGCCCTAATCTGATAGGACTGGTGTCCTTATGTGGTTCTCAACCTTCCTAATGCAGCGACCCTTTAATACAGTTCCTCATGTTGTGGTGACCCCCAACCATAAAATTATTTTCATTGCTACTTCATAACTGTAATTTTGCTACTGTTATGAATCGTAATGTAAATATCTGATATGCAGGATGCATTTTCATTGTTCGCGACCCACAGTTTGAGAATCGCTGAAAGGCACCAGATACTCACTTTCCACCATCCTGAGGGCATAGAAGGCAACCAATTGTAAGCCAGGAAGAAAGCTCTCACCAGAAACCCAAGTCAGCTGGACTTCCCAGCCCCAGAAATGTGAGAAATAAATTTATGTTGTTTTAAGCATCCAGTTTATAGAATTTTGTCAGGGATGCTCAGGCGGACTACGACAGTATCAAAAAGTACTTTTTAAAAACTTGCCTTTTAGGACAAGTATCTGGGTTATTTTGGAAAGGAATCCCACTACTCACTGCACCCTGAAACTTAGAGATAGAGGACAAATTATAGACGTTTCCTAAGAAAATAAAAGTAAAACAGAGATTCTTTGTCAAGTCTGTACCATAATATTGGAAAACTTCACCTCCCTAAGTCATCTGATGTTAGGTTGATAATTTTTATGAAATCCCATGTTATCTCCCATCAGAGTCAGAGGGGAAAGCATCACCTTTCTATTACCAAAAGCTCTCTCCTTGTGATAAGGTTGTCAATCTTCTCTTCAAAAATCATATCAATATATTGCTGACAGAGTAACAAGGGCTTTCTGGGTCTTCTGCTAATCTTTTGTGTCATGATTTTTTCTTTTCGCTTGGTCCAGAATTTTACAAGGATAATTGACTAGGTCTTCTTCAGAAGACAAGAATGTATAATTTCATTGTAATTGCATCATTGCCAAAGATCTTGGCAGCCAGAATCCACCTTAAAATTAATGGTCTTCACACTGAGTTGGCTCTGTCTCTCAGGGTACATTAGGGCCACTTTATACAGCTGTGCATTGAGGCCCTGGGGTAAAAGATACATTTTACAGCTGTATGAGGGCATGGATAGCAGGCCTCTTCTCCTTTCCGACCACTGCCTTCATCTTCATCGTACTCTTATTTCACAAAAGCAAAAGTCTTATCTGGCATCCATTCCAAATGTCATTATACAGTGTGTGCCTCAAGGGTGGTGGTATCCAATATTGAGCACCTGAAATGTAGCTAGTCAGAATTAAGATTAGCTGTTTGTGTAAAATACTACAGGATTTCAAGGACTTAGTACCAAAAAATAAAAAGAATATTAAATATCTCATTTTTAAAAATTTTTTTATATTGATTGAATATTGAAATAACATTTAGAAATATCACATTATATATAATATTAATTTCACCTATTTCTGTTAGCTTTTTAAAATATAATACTAGAAAATATAATATTACCTATGTGGCTTACATTATATTTCTATTGGATGGTGCTGTTCTAGAGCCTCAAAACAAAGGAACAATTTGAATCTTGCTTTCAGAGAAGCCTCCAACATAATGGACCAAAAACTTGCACCCCGACCGGAGATCTAAACTGCAACCCCAGCACATGGGGACAACTAACTGAGCTACCCAGACAGGGCTTTTTTTCTTAAGAGAGGAAATTTTTGTATTTAAATTATGTGGCCAATATGTAAATTCAGATATATTCAGAGTTGGGTTATATGAATGATAATTTCACTCAAAGAAAGCACCATCCCACTGAGTCAAGATTTGAATGCCTTAGATATTTCTGGTGCCAGGCCCAGCATTATTCTCACAATTCAAAGTGATCCAAGACCTTGCAGAAAGTGTTAATTTTAAGATAACCATGGGTGCCACTAGGTCATAATTTCTGTTTTGTGAAATGAAGTAATTGACTGGATTGGTCTAACCCTCAAGGCAATCAAGAGGCCAGGTTAAGAAATCTACCTGGTAGGGAAAGAAAACCATTAGGTGTTTTAATAGCTATTCTCTTGCAAAATTAAGCAGTTACTTGCAATTTCCTTAAATAAACTACTTTTCAGGATATTTATAGCCAAAGCTTTGTGGGTAAGTCCAGTTATGGACACTAGGTGGCATCATAAGAACCTCTCCTGGACCAGTTCCTGACAGCCTATCAGCTCTTCTCCATCATGTGCAGCCTGAAGATTTTTAGCACAGTCTGGGATAAAGAAAACTGAGAGAAATGCTCTTCCTTTTCTGTGTAGAGCCTATAAGTTTTCTTTCTAAGAGGTTAATCTTCTGTGAGTAGTACACAGAAGAGCAAGGCCCTCACAGCAAACACAGCAAGGAAACTTGACCTGAGTCCTAATGCTGGCGACAAACAATGGTTTTCTTGGCGAAAATCGATTTCCCTTCCTGTGTACATCTCACCGGATTCCTGGGAGGACCATACGAAGTCATGCCATGTGCTTCCCCCTCCACAGCCCTCCTCTCCCTCGGAGGCTCCAACCTTGCACCAGCTCAGGGCCTCTGCTAACCCAGCCCCTGCCCGCTCTTCACCAACTCCAAGACCACTCTCAATATTTATAAAGGATTCTGACACCAGATCTGTTCATTTCAACATTCACTCAAACTACTGAAACTCACAGTCTGTGTCCTCCACGCCAAAGGTGTTCACCTCCTCTTTAACTTAGTCCAGTGACTACACCCCAGGCCTTGTCATCATCTGGAATTAAACCCCCTTGAAACCATCAGCTTTACGTCCCACTCTATGTCAGAAGTCAGCTCTTCTGCCCCTCTCCCTCTTGCTCCTCAAGTCCATTGGGACTCCCAGCTTCTTCACTTCTTCCTTCTCTCCTGCTCATCAGCCCCCACTTCTCTCTACACAGAGCCCCTATTCTTGCCTGTGCTGTTAACAGTAAGCAGCTACTCTCTCATCAACACCCACAACTCCCTCCTGGCCTAGTCCTCCAGGGCGACCAACCCTCAGCACCAACCCCCACCCCCCAGAGACCAGTGCAGCCCTCTGAGGCCATGCTGAGGGGGAGGAGCACAGGCACAGAACTGAATGAGACCCTCTGAGCACCAGGCTTGGGTAGTTAGGTTGCTGCAAGCATCTACTCATAGGAGAATTAAGAGGTAATGGGTGAAATGAGACTTTTTAAAATATATTTTTATCTTTCACATCTTCCACATCTATGACCTTTCCCTGTGACCCAGAGGTATCTGACTAAAGGACAAGCAGATGAATGGATAGACTACAATTATTAGAGTAAAAATGTAAATTGAAGAAGTATGCAGTTTACTTCTAAAATAGGTAACTGAGACTCAAACCTAAAGGCCTGAGAAAAGTAGGACTTAGAGATTATGCCAAAATATAGTCTGGAAAGATAATAGGAGAGAGCCAGGTGTACCTGCCCCTTATTTACCCACCACCACCAGCGAGGATCAGGAGGGCCACAGAAGAGGATGCTGAGCAGGGCATGCCCTCAAAGGAAATGAGGAGGAGTGCAGAGAAGCTGGGCTTGTCCCTTTTCAAGTTCAACACCTACCAAAGCATGAAACCACAAAACCAAGGTGGGGCCCTCAACCCCCAGCAGAGGGGGTGTGGAAAGAAAATGCGTAGCATATATTCGTCACTTAATATATTCCTCAAATAACTCCACAAAACCTTTATTACCCACATTAAAACAACACCACAAACTATAATTGGTCCCATTTTACTGAATAGGAAAGTATAGCAAGTGACAGAGTCAGGAATCTAACCCAGGCCAGCTGGCTTGAAAGGCCCTTCTCTTAACCATCCTACACACAGTCTTTCAATAAACATCCTACCCTCACCCCAACCCTCCCTCTGTTAAATGCCAGGTTAAGAAGCATATTTAGAAAAGTTAGGCTACCGTGTGTTTTGTGCTTACTATTTAAGGTTTAAATTGGGCCTTCGGTTCTGCTCCATCACCTGTTGGTTGTCGGTCCACTCCCTTCCCCAATTCCTGCAAAGGACCTCCGAAACTTTCATCAGTCCCCACCTAACTCACTTTTAGCAACAAACTTGCCTGTGATTCATATAGAGAGAATCAGTGTCACCAAAGATGGACTCTCTCAGCTCCTCTCCTTCTCCCAGGTAACTTATCTTCATGGGCACCCTCTCATCTTCCTTTCCAACCAGTTTCAGAGGAAGAGATGTCTGTCTGTACATCCCCCTGTTTCAGACCATTCCCTCCCTTGCCCTTTCACCGCCTCCAGGATATCCGTTGAGTGTCTCTTTCCAATATCTTCAACCCCACCGTCACCACCACTCTGCTGGGTTCTTTGAGCATATAGGCAAAGTAAGATCTTCCCTTCCCTTCACATCGTTTCCATCCATAATTGTCCGAGACATCAGAAATTGCCAAGCGCCAGTCCTGGACTCTTCCTAAGAAGTGACAAAATTTCACTACTTCTTTAAAATATGAGAAAAATAAGGATAACATGGGGAGTTTCTCATTAAATGAATTAAATTTAAACCATTTTCTTTTCTTCTATTACAATACAGCCTTTAAGAAATGTTCAGATATCCTCTGTATGCTGCCTTTCAGAAGCATGAAGACTTTGCATGAATAAGAAAAAGACCTTATTGAACTGTTAAGATATTGAGATTTGGGGCTGCTTTGTTATTTACGTAACCTAGCCCAGAAGTTCTCAAGCTTTTTGGTCTCTGAAAAACCTCTACACTCTTTACACTCTTAAAAACTATTAAGGACCTGTACTAACTATATTTTCTCACGTTCTGTATTCTCAGTGAATACCCCTTCAAGGGCCAGCTAATTCCTGGAGATAACTATTTCCCTGTGAGCGCACCTTCGTATGCATACTAACCTCTCTTCTAGAGATCACAGTTGCATCAAAAATAGAATACAGGTCTTATGATTCCCACTACATAGGAATTATTTGTATAAAATATAAAAAGTACTTCAGATACAAGGGTGAAACACATTGAAAGCTATATAAATTAGGTGGGAATTTCAGCTATTGGTAAATGAAACTATTATATATCTCTCATTTCTGTCCAACAAAATAAGCATTAAAAATAAATATTAATAATGTCATCTACCATTAATAAATTAAGTGTTTGAATGGTTTTCCAGTTATATTGATAGCCATTAGTGATTTTAGCAGGAGAAAGAGCATTTCCATAACTTAATTAAGCACATAGTGGAAAACTGCAAATATAGGGGAGATGTATTTTCAGCCCAAGACTCTGAGAGTTAGAAGATATTTTTTCAATTCACTTCAGGTGTTGTAAAAATCTGTAACTTTGGAACTTTTTTTAAAAAAGGGAATAAAACTGATCTCAGTTAACTCGCTAGATTCTTTTCTTTACTGTGCTTGTCACCAAGGGGAAAAAACACTCTTGCAGAAGGTAATACTTTCCAATTAAAAAATAGTTCAATCTCTTTCTGATTGTATAAAAGGGATTATTTTCTTGCCAAGGAACAGAATTTAAAAACAGGAGCTTAGGGGGTATTAGGATAAAAAGTAGTTCTGTGCTTCCTTTTACTTTTTTCTGGCTATCATTTTCAAGCAGTATAATGAGAAAAGTACAGCAGCGGAGGCAGACTTCTGCAGGGAACAGATGTCACATATTCTGCATCATTCAGTTTCACAAACAAGTCTATTACCAGAGAACCACTAAAATTTTTCTTTCACATGATATTTTCCAATGATTATATTATAAATGAGTTCCCTACTTCATAATCAGCTACTCAGAGATAGATATTGGAATTCTTATTACATTCTATTAGCAAAACCTTGGAAAGTTGCTGAGGGAAGGATTGGGAAGAATCACAGAAAGATCACTGTTTTGAAAACAGTCCTTTACATCATCAAGAAAGTGAAAAGACAACCCACAGAGTGACAGAAAATATTTGTAAATGATATATTTGATGAGGGATTTGCATCTGGAATGCAAAAAGAATACTTTTACCATAACAATAAAGAGAAAAATCACCCAACTTTTAAAAAATGGGCAAAAGATTTAAGTAGACCTTTTTCCAAAAAAAGACAACAAATGGCCAATAAGTACATGAAAGGATGCTCAGCATCATTAGGCATTATGGAAATGCTAGTGCAGGTCAAACCACAAGATACAATTTCACACACACTACGGTGACTAAAATCAAGAAGACAAGACAATAACAAATGTTGACAAGGATGTGGAGAAATTTGAATCCTCATACATTGCTGGTGGAAATGCCAAATAGTGTACCTGCTTTGGGAAAGTATTTAGCACATCCTCAAATATTAAAAAAGATTATTTAGCCCAGCAATTCTACTCCTAGGCATATGCCGAAGGGAATTGAAAGCAAATGTCCACAAGAAAAAACCTGCATATGGATGTTCCTAGCAGCATGGTCCAAAAGTAGAAAGAATTTAAATGTTCATCGACTGATAAATTAAAGAACGAAATGTGGTATATCCATAAAATGGAGTATTGTTTGTCAATGAAAAGTAATAAAGTGCGGATATGTATTACAACATGGGTAATTCTCAAAACATTGTGCTACATGAAAGAAGCCATTCCCAAAAGGCCACATATTGTATGATTTCATTTATATGCAAGTCCAGAGTTGGAAAATCTGGTTGCCAGAGGTTGAGGGGATGGGTTTCACTTTTCAGTAACAAAAACGTTCTAGAACTAAATAGTGCTAATAATTCCACAATTTTGTGACTATACTAAAATCTGCTGAATTGTATACTTTTAAAAGGTAAATACAATGGTATGTCAATAATAATAAAGCTATAATTTAAAATATAGCCCTTAAAATGTTTGAAAAGGAAAAATGTTTTATAAATACAGCTTTTATTAATAATATTGTCATTGGCAATAGAAGTCTAGAAGAAAATATGTGCAAAAATTGAAAGCCATCTGCTGACCTTTTCACATGGCAGGTTCAGCACCAGGGACAGCTCCCCCGGCACATGCCCTCTTTTCAAAAGCAAGCACACCAAAGACTACCCAGGCCCTACAACAATGACCTTTCTAGTATACACTTTATTTTCAACACTGCCATATACAATGGCAGTCATGATTGTATATTTTGTGAGAAATTGACCAGGAGACAAAAGATCTGCTACATTAATCTATTTAGCAAATTATATGGATTGATTGTTAGGTGTCAAGCATGAGATCTTACACAAATCACTTCTTTTAGCTTTATTTCCTTATCCCAAATGTGTGCATAATTTGCATGCATGATAAACTAAGATAATAATTGTGAAATGACTCATGACTTGCATTCATGAAAGGTATTATTATTGAATTCTTAATAATACTAAGAATTGGTAATAGAAGCCTAGACGAAAATATGTACAAAAATTGGTGAAGGCAATCCTCTGAACTATTCGCAGCCAAGTTCAGTACCAGAACAGCTGAAGTTACCCATTACATTATCAAGCAACTTATTTTATTGACACATAATACCTTTTGAAACCTAGATTGGATATACTTAGGTTTAATATTAATTCTGTTAAGAGTCTTCAAGGAAAGAATCATCTTCTTAAGCATGCTTCTGATAAATTTCTAAGATACAACCCTGGATCTGGCCTGATAATGGGCCCATTTCTAAGGATGAGGAAAGTACTACAAGTTATTTATCTAGCCCTGGCTGGGTGTCTTAGTTGGTTGGAGTGTAATTCCATAAATCAAATGGTGGCAGGTTCGATTCCCAGTCAGGACACATACCTGGGTTGTGGGTTCGATCTCCTTTCAGGGCACAAAGGGGAGGCAACTGATTGATGTTTTTCTCTCACAGCGATGTTTCCCTCTCTCCCTTCTTCTCTCTCTAAAAATCAATAAAAATATATCCTCAGGTGAATATTTTTTAAAAGAAAAAATGATCCAATCCTTTATCTACATTTAGTAAATAAAATAAATTCAAGATGAACTTCAGTTGATGCATGACCCCTACAAATATTTCTATATGATGAGTCCTGTCATAACAGAATTTACCTGTAAGGTAGATGTTGATGCCAACCCCATTTACACTTTTATAAAGGAATTCTATAATATTTAACACTTCAAAAATAAGAAATTATATAGAAAAGTCCCACAAATGTTTGAACAAAATTGTGTCATATCATGTAACCTCATGAGTTCATCTGTATGACATGATGGGGAGGTAGACCAGATGATCGAACTAAATATAATGGTTTAGTTTCACTGTTTTTCATTACTCTCATAACTACTCAAGTGGTTCAACTTTAATTGTCACTTACCAATCTTACTTATATTTAAATATCAAAATAACTAGTATAGGATGCTCTGAACTCTGCCAAATTCCACAAAGCCAGATGCCATTTCCTTAAGAAGAAAAAGAACCGTAAAAAATAATTATTGATTTTTAAAGGGAGCCAAGTAGAAGGCAGCCCTTTGATCTCTAGATGTTCATTATTTCCTTTGCTCTGGCTTAAGTAAAAATGTTGTGTAAGAAGTCAGAGTACATTTCCGTAGGAACCCTGGGGTTCATTAACACAAAGTCGTAAATAGTGCTTCTCTTCCTGAGGAAAGTGCATCATTTTGAGCGGGCACAAACAGGACTCTCTAACATTCTGAGAAGTTGGGAGAAGGATCTAGAGTCCAAATATTTCAAAAAGCAAAAGCTTCCCATTTTCATTCCATAATGATTCTTTTTAAAATATATATTTTTATTGATTTCAGAGAGGAAGGGAGAGGAAGAGAGAGAAACATCAATTATGAGAGAGAAATATTGATTGCAGGAGTGCCCACAACCTGGACCAGGAATTGAACTGTGACCTCCTGGTTCATAGGTCAATGCTCAACCACTGAGCCATGCTGGCTGGTCTCATAATGATGTTTTCATTTAATCTTTACCTTTTCCTTCAGTGAATAATTGCTTTTTGCAGTGATAAGCGCATCTGAAAGATAGCTATTCTCCTTTTTGGTGCACAGAATCTCAGCAGTCTGCTTCTTTGCCTTAATGACCCCCCACCCCTGGCTCTGCCCAATTCCCCATCTCCTGCAAGGTTTAAATGTGCCATATCATTTCATATCACTCAGCAACACTTATTATGCTTAGAATATCTTGTTTCCCAAAGTCATTAATGGATTTTCTTTCTGATCAGTTTTAGAGCTCCACCCCATGATAATTAATACACACTTATGGGAACACTTGAGGTAAGAAAACTGAAAAATAAAGTCTGTATTGAAAAAACTTCCACCATGAAATTCCCTATCAATAAGCCATTAACACAAACTACTATATTGATTTCCTTCAGGCTAGAGGCAAGCCATATCATACCTATTAGGTTGGGTTTAGGACCATAAATTCAATTTCCACATATTTATAGCACAAAAGCATTAGCACACCTCGCCCGCCTCAGTGTGGACCCCACACTCAGGAATGCAGCTGGCTGGTGTGTTACAGGTGGACCTGTGTTCTGGGGGGTACACTGCCCTGTGCACACTTCTCCCTGTGGTTCCTCTTCCATTTCCAGCACCAAGAAGGGTATGTTTGGTCTCCCGGTGCCCATCAATCCTTCCTAAGAACACCTGAATTTTTGGGAAGTAGCCCTTCCTCTTTATGTGCATGCCACCTGGGTGGAACCGTGGTAACAGGAAGCAGCCCTCCTGCTACTGAGATGCTCAGGGGTCCTGAGCATCTCCCAGGGGGTCCTGGTGTATCCAGAGAGGGGTGTGATGAGTCAGGTGCTCTCTTCAAGGACTTAGACACTTGAACCAGTGACGTAGGTTTGAAGTAAGATTGGGATTGATTCCGGTGCACACCTGACCAGACTCTCTGGCTATGGACCATCCCTGGAGTTCTGCTTCCTCCCTGCTGGAGCTGCCTCGATTCCAGGACTAATTTTCTGGACTTCCCAATAATGCTCTTCCCTTTAAGTCAGCCAAAGTCAGTTGCTGCTACTTGCAACCAAAGAACCTTGGCCCTCTTATTTTTAACTTCCAGTTGGGTTTCTTGTCATGCTTTCTTAGAACAATAGTCAGTGTTGTGTGCTATTACCAAATAAGATGCTAAAGTATTTCCAGGCTGAACTGTCTTCAGAGAAATATTGCACAAAATGTCTTTGCTTTCCCTCCACAAAACAAGAGATTCATAGAACACTATAATACACTATATAAAAGGAAAATATCAACAAAATTGTCATAGGTTCTATTTAACACTTCTGTTAACATTTTCTCATGCATATATTTCCACTTTGCCAGTCTCCTGTTCCCTGTTTTTCGTCGCCCCTCCCTCCTACTACCCATAAACAAACAAATGTTAACACATTGCGGACGGATCACGAGACTTCTCGTTTTTCTGTTCTAAGGCTTGTGGCCAATCATGAGAATTTTTTAAAAAGATATTAGCTTGTAAGAAATGTAATAAATAACTTCAAAATGCAATGGGAATTTAATTTTAAAGTGTGGCTTTAACATTTATGTATAACGTTTCTTGTACCCGTTCAATAGAAACTTATCTAGGCCACTGGGTAAAGCTAGCAATAAAACTACTGGTCCACAACAGCCCAATATTTATTCTTCCACACTTTCTCCATCCTCATGCTATCATGTATGTATGTATATATCAAGAAATAGATGGAGAGAGGTTTTAGTTGCTGCTTCCTATCCACTGAATCAAATTGAATCATACTCTATTACAAGTTTGCATGTTGCAGTTTCAACTTCACAATACACCATGAAATTTCCTTCATCAACAGGATCTGATTCACTCTTTTAAACTGGAGGGTTTATAACCATTTACATTTAATAGTTGGGATTAAGTCTACCATATTGCTGTTTGTTCTCTATTTATCCCATCTGTTCTCTGCTTATTTTTCCCCTTATTTCCTGTAATTGGTTTGTTAGCCATACCTCTACATTTTAGTTTTTAGTGGTTGTTAATGTTTATTATATCCTGAACTCACTAGGTCTACTTTGAATAATAATATTGAATGTTTATAATAACCTTCTAACAGTACTACTTCCATTTTCTCCTTCCATCCTTGTTACTAATGTTGTCATACACTTTATTTCTGCATAAGTTATGAACCCCAAAACATGTTTGTTATTTTTGCTGTATATAGGTAATTATTTTAGAAGAAATTTTAAAATACTTTCATATTTACCCACATATTTACCATTTCTTGTGTTCTTCATTCCTTTGTGTAGATCCAAGTTTCCACCTGTGATTAAAAGGCAAATTCTCTTGGCTTTTGTTTGTATTTAAAAGCCTCTATTATACCTTAATTTTTAAAGCAGATTTTTGCTGGGTGTAGAATTCTCTGTTGACAGTACATGTTGTGATTTTTGTTGTTGTTGTTATTTTTATTCTGCAACTTAAAGATTCCATACCATCATTTCTGAAAATAAACCTGCCTCTCTATGTTACAAATTGAAGTTTGTATTTGCTGCATCTTCAAACTAACTGATCTTTTTTCTTTCCAAGTCTGAGCTGCAGTTAATTCCATCCAATGTATTTTTTCATGTCAGATATTTTCATTTTCATTTCTACAAATTCTATTTGGTTCTTTTTTTATATCTTCACTATCTCTCCTGGTTTTATTCATATTATTTAAAGACCTGTAAAGATATTGTGCATGTTTATAATAGCTATTTCAAAGACTTGTATACTAATCATATCATCTCTGTCATTGGTGGTCCTTTCTCTATACTTTTCTTTTCCCTCTGTGTTATGGGTCACCTTTTCCTGATTCTTGGCATGCCTAGTAATTTTTTATTGGATGATGAACATCTAGTTAGGTTACTGAACATCTAAACTTTGCTATCTTCCTTTAAAGAGCATTGGCTTTGTTCTAGAAGGCATTATGTTACTGGAAGATCAAATTGGTTTGATTCTTTCATAGCTTCTTTTTAAGTTGCTTAAGGTTTGGTCTGGAGTAGCCTCTATTCTGGGCTAGTTTTGCCCTAATACTAAGGTGTGACCCCCTGGGTCTCTTGCATAGTCACTTTGGAAACTGGTTCTCTTAAAGGTATAATGTGGAAGATGCCTGATTTGATCTTGGCAAGAGATTCATAAAATCCTCTCTCCATGATGGTGAAGCTTGAGACCCAAGTTGTGGTGAGGGTACATGGAATGTGAGGTTGGCTGCAGCTGTGTAGACGGAGCAACTATATGGCTGATGCTGAGAAACAGAATGCTCCTGTAAAGAAAAGTTGCTGTCAGAGAGTCCTGTCAGTAATCACAAGGTCCGTAATTCCTGTGATAATTGATTCTCTGTATATATCAGGACTTGACAGCTTTCCAGCCTGCCACGTAAGTGATGCTGAACTTCCTGGCTCTGTTGGGATACAATGGCTCTCAGGAGTGCATTAATCTGACTGCATCTCCTTGGGAGCCATCAGCCCACAAATAGGAACTCTAACGTATTGTTATACTTCTGAGGAGGGTGTCCCTTGTCAAGTGTCTTTGCATACATTCCTTTACTTTGTAAACCTCTTTAAATAGTTTTATGGAGAAACATTCCTTTCTAGTTATTTTAAAATAAACTATTTTTCCCCACCTATTTGAAAATACCTTTGGTTACAATCTTTCATCACTGCTCCTTGTTCAACACGATAATTGACTTTAAAATCTCATCTGGAGGTTCAGGTGTAAAGTGAGGGAGATGGCTTTGGAACCATTTGAAATTACATCACTCTATTTATTTACTTTTTTCCTGAGTTGGAGTAAGTAACTATGGGTACAGCACCAACAATACTTATTTTACAAGGCACTTGCTTTTCCCCCCACATGGATATTTAACGGAGGTTAGAGTGGTGAAGCTGTAAGTCTGACTAACTTGTTATTGTGGTTTTTATAGCATTGTTTGATACATTTATCCACTTACTAGGTCTTTCTGATCATTAGCTTGTTCGAAATATTTTCTCTTCTCTGTATTTATAAGCCAAAACAGCCCTTGACTTAGCTTAATTGCATTGATAACCTTTGAAACCTAGGAGTTTAATGTCTCCAACACTGGTTGGTCCAGAAATAGAGTTAGTGTATTATTAATCTACTAGAGGCCCAGTGCACGAATTTGTGCATCGATGGGGTCCGGCCAGCCCGCCCTGATCAGGGCCAATTGGGGCTGGGCTGGCCAGGGGGGAGGGGATGCGGGAGTTTGGCCAGCCAGCCCCGCCCCTGATTGGGGTGTTGGGGGCCGATCAGGGGCAGGGCCAGGCGGGGGCGTGGGGCTGAGGGAGGTTGGCTGGCCGGCCCGGCCCCCGATTGGGCCAGTTGGCCGGCCGCAGTGAGCGTCATAGTGACCGGTCGTTCAGGTCACTTGGCTTTTATACATATAGATAATATCAAACTATCTTTTGTAATATCCATGAGGTCTTCCAAATATTTCCCATTGTTTTTATTTCCTTAATGTCTAGAAAACTGCAAATGCAATCTGGCCAGTGATAACCACCACCAGGTTTAACCTTCTAAGGGTTTGAGTACTCTGCTCTGTTCCCTGGCCCACTGTATTTTAACAAATATCCAGTAGAAATCATAATAGGCATAGAGAAAACAATATCTCATTACAGTAAATATAAAACTAACCTGTAATGAAGCTGTGGGGAATTCTGGGCAGGAGGTTCCAGACAATCAGATTTGACCTTTGTGCTTATTATGCTTCAGAATGGAGGAGCCAATTTCCACCGCTGGTCAGAATTTACTACCCATGGCACAAAGGGAACAACAAATTAAGGAAGTTGCCATGGAACCTGGAGGAAGCAGACAACACCAAACCCACCTTTGCCACAGGAAGTTCAAGTACTGGAGCCAGAATGCTTTTCAGAGCTGACCAGCTGCAGGCCAGAAGTGTGGCTGAAAATGCACATAAGAAGGGTTAGGGGACAAAGAACTGTAATTCACTTTCTATCAAAACGCTGCAGGAGCCCGGCCGGTAGGGCTCAGTGGTTGAGCGTCGACCTATGAACCAGGAGGTCAGGGCACATGCCCTTAGTTGCGGGCTCAATCCCCAGTGGGGGGCATGCAGGAAGCAGCCAGTCAGTGATTCTCTCTCATCATTGATGTTTCTCTCTCTCTCCCTTCCTCTCTGAAATCAATAAAAACATATTTTAAAAAACACATAAATGCTGCAGGGAAGCTCACAGAACTCTGGTCTGCATTGTAAAAACAGCATACGTGTTTTGGCTATTCAGTTGATCAATAGCCACAAACCCGCACACGAAGGGAATTAATCTGGACACCTGTAACTTCTTTTTCTTTCTATCTTCCACCCTGACCACTGAGAAAAGTACTTCATGCGGGCAACCTGGTGCGACTGCACCCTAAGTGCCACCTCACATATGCCTTTGTTCTTCTCCAATAAACTCATTAACATTCCTATCAGTGAGGATGCTAATTGGATGATTACCAACCTTACTTGTGAACTAAATTCTTCATCCATTGCTGAAGGTCCCTGGTGTGTGCACTTTAGCTGTAAAAATCTCCACGTGTATTATATGTGTTTTGAAGCACACCTTGCTCATGCCTGCTCCCCAGAAACTTTGAATCTGTGCTGCAGGCCCCCAGGCCTGACCACAGATGATTGGATAGAGTTTAGTACGTAGTTCAAGGGCCATAGGCAGGCTGAGCCAATCAGTCTACTGTCAGGAATCTGAACTGGTGCACTCAGATGCAGTTTCCCCTCAATGGTAGGAGCTACCTTGTGTGCCAGGAGGATGAGGAGTAGGGACTAGAGGTGGAGAGAGACAAAGAGAGAAAAGGAGAGGGAGAGCATGTACAGAGTGAGGCAGGGAACTGAGTGATGAGACCATCTCCCACATGAACCATGTGAGACACAGCTGGAAACCCTAATTCTTGGCTCTCTAGGTCCCAGGCAACTTCCAGCACTGGCTGTACTTCCCACCCTGTCACTCTGTGGGAGTCTCCCTAGCAAACTCACTTAAGTGGTTTTCTCTCCTCACAACTTAAAACTGCTTGAACAGACCCCAAGTTATGTTAGGAACTCTTATTTCTTGCATTTCTGGCAAGACTGACTTAAACCCAGGCAATATTTCATACTAATCATAAAACAGCAACTTAAGCTTGTAAACATTTGTCATTCACAATAAAACCCACACAGAACTGGGATTCATGGATTTGCTCCAAGGTCTTCCTGGCTGTAGACATTTGACCTGTGCCCCGTCTTCAGCCCCGCATCTGTGAGGCCTGAAAAGGCCACACATAGCATTTGTCTCTCAAAGGTGTAAAGACTGACAGGAACCGAGGCGTGACGGATGTGCCTGGGTTAATAGTCTGGTGGAGAAGAGGCCATCACATGCCTCCTGTTGTTTAAGAACTCGCTCCTGTCCTACTTGCTGCCAAAAGGTATTTTCCTTTGTGTCGGTGATAAGCTTATCTGGGATTTCACTCTTCCTGATTTCAGCTGTGCACCTTGGGTGTGTCCTTCTGTTTCTGACTTTGATAAATATCTGAGGTGGACTCCAGTGTTTTTGCCATGGCTTTTCCGATTCAAGCTGCCATGCCCTTGCTTCCTGTTTGCCACACCAGCCTAACCCCACATTGCTGTCTCCAACCTGGGACCTGAAGGAGGCTGTGTGGCATCCAGACCAGGGTCAGGCCTTTTTCACGGGCTGTGGACATGGCACGTGTGTTCCCTAATCATCTTAAGGTTCTGTTCATTCTTAAAAATCCATGACTCCATAAACAGCATTTTTTTTCATGAGCCTTATTTGTTTAAGAACCTGTTTCTGGGTGAACTCAATGTCCTTGGTTAATCTTAACCTCACCAGAGATACAATGTTAGCAAAACTTGGTTTGACCTCTAACATTTGGTGTGGCCATTCCATAGGTCACACTGACTTGATGAATGTCAGGGTATTACGAATTTCAGGAAGCTCCTCTCCTAGGGGGTACATCTAAAAACTTGCTCTCTTCAAGTCCTAGATCAATAAAAATAATTTTCAGGGGAAAATAATCGCATTATTAGATTCTCTGTTTCTTTAAGAATAGCTGAACTTGGTTCTTATGATAAACTTAACAGTTCAGAACTCAATTGCTATTCGTATGAACACTGTTATCACCACAATGATATAAGCCTTACTACAGGAGCTTGAAATCCAGTAAAGAAATAACATGTGATTATTTTTGTTAAGCACAAAGAACTAACATAAAAATGAGACTCTTGCTGATTTCTGCTAAGAGAATGTAGAAATCTAGGAAAGCCTTCTCAAATAAGTACCATCCTACTGTAAGCTGACCCAAGGACCTCTGCCAAGCAGGCCTTGTATGCAAGTGTTGATCTTCAACAAATAAACAGCCAGATATTTCTCCAGTAAAATGAATTTATTGGGAAACAACAAAGAAATACAATTCAGGACGTCTGACGGTGAACCATGTGCAAGTCCAGAGAGACAAAGGAGAAGAACACTCTTTTTTTTGACTTGGGAGGGGCTGATGTAATTGAAGGCCTATTGAAGGGCACTGTAGGCTAGAGTCATAGTGACTTTTCATTGGCTGACTTATGGAGGTCTCCCAGTGGCTGAGCTGTTATTGGGTCAGGAGGAATCTCTTCTTCCTCCTGCAGAGGTAGTAATGTAGTGTCACTTCCTGTTGGAGATGCAAGGTACCTACCTCACTTCCTGTTGGGGTCTGGTGGTACGCATTGAGTGATGTGTACGTGAGAGTTCTCTTTTGTGGCCTCCTGACTCCATTTTAAATGAGGTTTCTGTTTATTAATTTTCATGCAAGTTAGGAAAAAGGTGCCCCTACTGGTACAGGACTTGGTCAGTGAAGTGATCCTTGTTGGTAGAAAAAGACACTGTCCTCTGGGGCAATGGCATCCCCTTCCTCAAGGGCCATTGCTTGACACTGCACAGCTCCATGCAGAGGGAGGGAGGGAGTGGAAGGAGGGAGGGAGGGAGGGAGGGAGGAAGGGAAGGAAAGGAGCCCACAACCTTGGTGTATAGGAATGACACTCTAACCAACTGAATACCCAGCCAGGGCTATCCAGCATGTTTAATTATAGTAGTGGTTCTCAACCTTCCTAATGCCATGACCCTTTAATACAGTTTCTCATGTTGTGGTGACCCCCAATTTCATTGTTACAAATTGAACATAATTAAAGCATAGTGATTAATCACAAAAACAATATGTAATTATAAATGTGTTTTCCGATGGTCTTAGGCGACCCCTGTGAAAGGGTCGTTCGACCCCCAAAGGGGTCTCGACCCACAGGTTGAGAACCGCTGAATTATAGCTAAAGGTAGCTTCTGATAAGAGAGATGTGTTTATCTTTCCTCTATCTACAATGATGTGAATATTTTATAACAAACATCAATTTCAATGTGCATCCTTTTTTAAGGGAGTCATAAATGTGTTTACTTAGAATCACATAGTAAAAGTTCCAGAACATTTAGCAGCCTTTCAGGTCTCCACCCCAGTTGATACTCTGCACCAGCTGCTTCTCTTCACCCATCCTTGGGCCCTTCCTATGAAGTTCAGACCCACAGACAAACCGGCCCCGAGGAAGTCTGTATACAGTGGACAAAAGCTGAGACTTGACGGGTACTGGACATAGTTCCCAAGTTGCTTCTCTGATTTTGTCTTTGGGGATGGCAGTGATAACAAGAAACAGGGCCAGAAAAGTCTCAGACTTCTGTGCTTGTCCTTATAAATGTGTTGGTGTATAAGCGCAATGGAGGAAAGTTACACACTGTCCATGAAACATTCTGACGTTACTGAGTTGACCCTCATGTTGCCTTTTCAAACATGAGGGTGAGCAAAACAAAACTGTAAATTGCTCTGCAGAAAGTTTCAACTACTGTCCTCTATCTGGTTCCATCTAGATGTTCTGTCTGAGGTTTTATAAGTTAGGAACAAGTAAATATTCTTTGTTTACAAATAGGCTATTCCATTGGGAAAATTATTTCTGTACTTCAGGAATGCTTCTTACAACACATTCCTGATTTAAACACTATTTGTTCAACTCATATAGACTGAAGATACTCAAAGCAAGCTTTTTTTAAATTTTATTTTAGAAAGTTCTCTTGACTAAACTTTCCAAGAATTATTACAAATAAGTGACACTGGTGGCATGAAAATGACTTAAACAGCAATCTAAGACCTGATGACATTGAGTATAAAGACCAACAGAGCAATTATATACAGAGACTTGTTTTTTTTAAACAGAGGATGGTATTTTTCCAGAGACACCAGCTAGGAATGTAACTTGAACCCCCCACATGGAGCCCACTCGTCCACACGGCTGGGGCCGCACTCGTCAGCGCTCTTGCTTCCTCACTCGTACTCTGTGATCTTCACATGAAGACACATGGCATAACTTCTGGCTGTGCTCCTGAGCACTTTGGTCTAGAGAAGGTCCTGGGCTTTTCCCTGGCTCCGCCATGGGTGGACATGACTTTCGGTCAAGACTGTGAAGATCCACATCCAAGAAATTCCAGATACTGGGATGGCCCTGAACTAACACAGTTTCTTGGGAAAAGCTTTCAAAAGACAGTATTTCTAGGATGAAATCAGAAGCCACCTGTGATTATTTCTTTACTTTGGAGATGAAGTAAAACATGATTAGCCTCATTTATTTGATCACCCTTACATTGGATATCTGTACTGAAAGAAATACTCAGAATTAGAAGGGTGGGATATAAAAATAATGTGAAGAATTAAAAATTAAAAAAAAAGTTCAGCTCTGCCCTGGCCACACTGTTCTCTCAATGCACCAAAGGCTCACAGGTTCAATTCACGGGTTGGGATACATGAGGGAGGCAACCAATCAATGTGTCTCTCTCACATCGATGTTTCTCTCTCTCTCTCTCTCTCTCTCTCTCTCTCTTCCCTCCCCCACCCTCCCCCTTCCTCTCTAAAATAAAATAAAAATTTTTAAAGAAAAAACAACAACAAAACAACAGGTACGAGGTAGGAGAATTAAACTTGCCTCCTATCAAAAAAGTCAGTCTTGAAGATGACAAAAGTTCTGAGGATGGGTGGTGATGATGGTTGCATGACAACGAGGAGGTACTTAATGCCACTGAACTGTATATTTAAAAATGGTTAAAATGGTGAATTGTATGGACTAATGGTAAATTGTACTAATATTCATACAACCCCTCAGTATGGACACACATGCCCAACACTTGAGAGAAGCACCTAAAATCAGAAAAGACAATGGCATATGTTTTCATTTTTGCTATAATTCATCATTTAAAACAAATAATGTTAGAAAGACACTAAATGTTGGCATCACACAGGCAATTCACCTCCAATTAATTGCTGGCATTTAAAAGTGGCGCTAATTTATATGAAGTTCCTTCTAATTAGTTTGTTACATTCAATATACAACTGAATTAAAAATAAAACCATCAAATACCTCCTCCCTTAAAATCCTCTGTGTTGATGCCTTCCCCCAAATAGCAACTATTTAAAGGTCTCCTTTACTTTTTCCTTTCATTGTACTGAAATGTCCTGTTTTCACAATTTGGTCTTGCCCCTCTCTTTAAAGCATTCTTGCCCCACTCTGCCCTGTGCCCCAGCGCACAGTGAAGGATAGACCTAGTGGGCCGCCATGTCACAGAGCCACAGGCTGCCAATCCCCGTGAAAGGGTTTTCTCTTTCAGTCCTGGATGGATGAGGAAATAACGACACTGGCTAAGGGGATGCAAGGCGAGTGGCAAGATACAGATGCCAGGTAGGTGCCGCTGGAGCCAGAAGTCAGAAGCAGCAATCCCTGGAGTGTCAGTCACAGCCCATGCAGGCTCTCGTCCGCTCTGCTTGTCAACACAAAGGGTAGAGTTCACTTTTCCAGGTCCCTGTAATGCATCAGGGGGTAACCTCCCACAGTGTCAATAACATGACAGGGCTTGTGCAAAAGCATAGACACTTCCAGGCGGGAAAGGACTGTAGAGATCAACCAAGAGGGCCTGTTTTGTTTGCGTGGCTCTCAAAGTAATGCAAAGTGGTCTGAGCTATTTACTCTCCAACCAGAAAACAAAATGACAGCAGGCAGAACACAACGTACGATTAGACATCTGGCTTATGTAGGACACACAGGTGATTATTCAAGAGTCAATGTTATTTTCATACACCACGGCATTTACCATATCTCCTTTTTTATTTATAATAGAAACAATATGAAAATGCGAGAAAACGTCAGCCTCAAACACATCAAGGAGGCCAGTATATCGTTAGCCAAGATTTGAAAAGTTATTTTGTATTTATTGCAATTCACAACAGACTAGCATAGTACCGCCAAAATAAAAATTACCAAAATAAACTAGAAAAGTATTTCCAAAATTAGTTAGCCTGAGAACTGTCTATTATTGCTATAACACATTCCTGAAAATAGCTACTGAAACAGCACAAATGTATTATCTTACAGTCCTGGAGGTCAGAGGTCTGGCCCAGGTGTCACTGGGCTAAACTCACGGCTCTGCCAGGGCCGTGTTCCCTCCTGGATGCTCCAGGGGAGGCCACTCCCTTGCCTTTTCCAGCTCCCGGAGGCTGCACGCATCCCTTGGCTTGTGGCTCCTCCCCCATCTTCAACACCAGCATGTCGCTTCTCTCCCTACTGTCCTTCGGATTTCTCACTTCCCTCTGACTCTGACACTCCTCCAATCCCCTCTTCCACTTGTCAGGACTCTGGTGATTATATTGGATTCCCCTGGAGAACCCAGACTAATCTCCTTCTAACCAGGTCAGCAGACTAGTACCTTCATTCCACCTGCAACTTTACTCTCCTCTGCGTTTAACCCAGCATATTCACAGGTTCTGGGATTAGGATTTAACATCTTTCTGGGAAAGCGCTGAAAGCGGGGCATGATTCTATCTACCACGCATTCAATACACATGTCAATACACCACAGTTTAATATTTTCCCGACAGCTTAATAACTGTCATTCAGTTCCTTAATCTACAGAATTTATCATTTTTATCTATATAAAACATATTAAACTGGCCAGATGCAACAACAAAAAATGCAAAATGATATAAAACAAATTGTACAACATTACAAAGTAGTGGTCATTTGTGTGTATGTGTTTATATGTATAGATATAAAACTATACATGTATACATATGGGTATGTGTGTGTGTATACCCATAACTTTACAGTTAATCAAGTGGTTCTAGAAAATCAATATATCATAGATTCCTGGGAAGCTAATGCTTATAAAATAAGGCCATGTTTATAAGGATCCAAAATCAACCAAAGACAAGATTCTTAATGAAGTACGTAAAAGTCAGAAACAAATTCATTCTTTCTAGGTTAGTAGGAAAACCTACTCATTTTCTTTGCTCCTGTTGTTGGTCTTGTCCAAATGAAACGTTCTCGTGCTTGTCTAGGCCCACCATCTATGAAGTGACCACAGCCCTCACGAAAGAGGTCAAACCACGACCCACAATGTATTAGTGCAGCTGCTTTGGAGGAAATCACTGACAAACAGAGAAAAGCCACCTGTGCGCTGCTGTGTCCCATGTACCTGTAACTCCAGAGAAGGGCCTCATTCCTTCGGTGGCTACAACACTAGTTTCTGTTTCCAGGAACACTTTACTGGCAGGTGTGACCACTGTCATTGCGGGCGCCCGGTCCCCGCCAGACTTAAAAGACAGGAACGTGGTAGTGGCGGTCATTCTCAGTCAGCAGGGAGATCTGCGGCCACTCCCTGAGTGGCTCCTCTGGGTAGCAGACTTCAAAGTCCCTGGAGTTAAACTTGAACAGTCTGAACACTTTTATCTTGACCTCAAGGGCATATCCAAGTATAAACATATCAATCTGGGGAAGAGACGAAAGAGAGGTCACAGATACACATTTCCAGATTCCTGCCCTCCCACCAGCGCGGGAGCACGCTCTTCAGCAGCTTGTGACATAGCGTGCTTGTTGACAGACCCACGCACGAACCACTGCGTGGGCACGGGGTTAGGGACAAATGCAGGGGACAAGCGGAGGAGCATCTCTCTAGACTAGCATGAAGAAATCACAGGGAAAGCTGTTTGGGGAAAATCTAATAAAAAATAAAGGAATGCTCATAATAAAAATTATACTGTTTTCCCACCAGTGTTACATCATTTTAAATCAATTTGTGTAAAAAGTGCAGATGATTTTGTGCACCTTCTGGGAAAGCAAAGCAAAACAAAACAATAAAAAAATCCTTTTCTATGGGGACATAAAAGCATTTTTTGGATTTAGAAAAAAATTCAATAATTTCTATTTATCTGCAGTAAGTAACCGAATGCTTTCCCAAACCTTATCTCATTTTCCGACTGGAATTTCTCCTGGTTCACCTCCGTTGTGGGAGAACCTGTTATCAACTGAGAGGCAGCACGCAAGCTCAGAAAGGCTCCCCGGCACCCGGCTGGAAGGGCACACGGCAACCAGCTCGGAGCCGTGAGGCTCGTTACTCTTCTTTTCCGCCCTTCAGGGGCAATAATGCCAACCGACCACTCTGCGCAGCTGGTCTTATCACTGCTGAAAGCAAACACCAATGCCTACGTGTTCAAGTATTGCCACTATCCTCCTTGATCAAACACACACAGTTCTTCTGCCCCACGTACCTGCTCTAGTCCACAGGTGTCGCCGACAGAATTTAGGTGATTCATCATGAAGCTCAAAGGATCGGATGACGTTTCCCGGGAAAACAGGAGTCTGAAAAGACTGGGAATGACCTTTTTCATCTTCATTTGTTCATAAACCTCAGTAACCTGATACAGCATGATGAACTTTAAAGCTTCATACAGTTTATATTCCAGAATGGCATCAGAGAAAAGGATGTTGCACATGCTTCCTCTCTTGTGATAATCTCTAATTCCACTGAATTCAGTCCACTAAAAACACAGCCGCAAAAGTGAAACTTAGAAGGGTAAGGCTGAATGTACACAACACTGCATAACCTTTTTTTTTTTTTATTCTCACCCTAGGATATTTTTTCCATTGATTTTTAGAGAGAGTAGAAGGGAGAGAGGGGGGGGGGGGGGGGGGGGGGGGAGAGAAACATCAACATAAGAGAGACACATGCATTGGTTGGATCGAGCCTGCAACCGAGGTATATGCCCTTGACCGAGAATTGAACCTGCGACCCTTCAGTCATTCGGCTGACGCCCTAACCACCGAATAAACCAGCCAGGGCAACACCGCATAACTTGTAAAGTACTTATAAAATAAAACTAATAGAGGGGAGTGAAACTTTAAATTTTCATTTTATATCTTTTGATATGGATTTTTTTAAACCATAAGCATTTATTAGTTTTACAATAACAAACTAGTTTCAATGAAATAGTTTTTCACAAAAGCACCACCCAGGAGGTAAAATACTAAGCAAGTCCGTTTCCTAAAACTGCTTACGATGGCTGGGTTAGGCAAAGGCTATTCCAGCGGCCAACAGTGATACACCAACAGTGCTTTAAACCCACCGGAGCCAGGCACAGTTGAAGTCACTCTACGTGTGTTGTCTCATTGAATCCTCACCAGAACCGTACAGGGTAGATACTATTTACAGTTCACTTTTACAGATAAGAACACTGTGACCCAGAAAGGTTATGGTGTTTCCCAAGGAGGATTCATTCCAAAAACCCCAAATCTGCTTTTATTAACCAGTTAACTGCCACGATATTTTGAATTTAATTAAAAAAGGTCTGCCACTTGCATCTATAGACACTTATGGCGTACAAATGGTTAAAAGGCAGGAAAAACTCCGACTCAAATTATAACATCTTTGCCCTCGCCCAGTTATTAATAGGGCGCATTCCAGAAGGGCCTTTCTGAGCGTCCTGTCTGGAGCTTCACCTTATATTTCTGGGGACACAAAGGCCCATGACCGTTCAGGTTCCTGGCCAGCCCACAAAGGGCTCCTTAGCCCGTAACGGGCCTAACTATCATGTAGAACAGCAACATTGCTCTCTCGTTCCTCACTTGAAAGAGAATGAAGATCAAGAAGAAACCATCAGTTACCTGAAGCAGCTTGCTGCCTGCATCTCCCACTTAGCTGACAGAAAGTGATATGCCTGACATCAGAGAAAAGCAGCCACATTTGGGGCAGATGCTTTCATTCCTAGCCTTTTACCCCAGCCGCCAAACACTCACCTGTGTTTTCAATAATTCCACACATTTACGCAATTTCCCAAACACATTCGAACCTGTATAGTTCTCAGGACCAAAGCTGTAATGCTGGATCCAATTACAACCTTGTGAGAAGAGCAGTTTTTCAGGAAGCTTGAAAAAAAAAAAAAAGATGCCAAAAGTGATTAGTATCTCCATGTTTATTATACACAGTTTGGAATATGTCACAGCACATAATCTCATTTAGCAATCTTCATCTAGAAAGGCTATGACTGCAGTTAAGGAGAACTATATAGTCATTTTCTTTTAGATTTGTGGATTCTGTGATATGGATCATATTCTTAATTCACAATTTCACAACTGATGAAAATTTAAATATAAGATTATGCCTACAATAAATAAATAAATAAATAAATAGGAATGTATCTATGACCATACAAGTTAAAACAAAACAAAAAAACAAACAAAAAAATTAAATCTACAGAAACGAACTTTTTGAATAAAACATTTCCAAAACTACCTAGATATATCCCTTTAGAACTTACATTTAACCAATGTTAGAGCAACATAGTATATCTGGGAAGATGTGGATTTTAGAATGATGCACATTGGTGTTCAAACCCAGCCCTGCCACTCGCCAGCTGGGAGGTGACTCAACCAGCAGATTATTTAACTGCTCAGCCTCATCCTCCACTGTAAATCAAGGACAATTTTACAGGATTCTTGTTGGGATTAAATAAGATTATGGGGCACGTAGGAATCTGATCCATCGTAGGCATCCCATGCATCTCCCACCCGCTCAGCTTGTGCAGCAAGGCTAGCACACCGCATACACCTGTCAAGTATTTGCTAGATAAAATGAAACTAATAAAAACAATTCAAAATTAAAAACGTTAAGGAACTAGAACATGTGTAGCTATATATATAAGTATACATGTTATATTTCTTTGCTCCTCCAACTTAAATGTATATCCTAGATTAAGCATACTGCATTCAAAATAAAAATTCAGGTTATCACCAAGAAGGCACTATCTTCCGCTGTTAAGAAAATGAAAAAATAAGGCACAGTCTGGGAAAAAATATCTGCAAATCACATATATGATAAAGCACTTGCATTCCGAATATATAAAGAATTCTCAAAACTCGATCAATTAAAAAATGATAATAATAAATGGGCAAAAGATTTGAACAGACATTTTTCCAAGAAGATAATATGGATGGCAAATGAGCACAGGAAAAGACGCTCACCCTCATAACTCATCAGGGAAATGCAAACTAAAAGCAGAATGACACTAGCACATACCGATTAGATGCTAGTGTCAGTGAAACTAGGTGAAACACAAAAGAAATAAACAAAAACCCTGACACTACCAAGTGCAGGTGAGAACGTGGAGCAACTGGCACCCTGACACATTCGTGATGGGAGTGCATCATGGAGGCACCATTCTGCAAAGATGGGTGGGCAGGTTCTTATAAAGTAAGCACACCCCTAACATAAGACCCAACAATGCCCCCCAAAAGGAATGAAAACTTATGTTCATAAAGATTCTATGGGAATATTTATACCAGCTTTATTCACAGTATTAAACACTGGAAACAATCCAGATGTCTTTCAGCTGGTGAATGGATAAACAAACTGTCACATTCATGTCAAGGAACACCACTCAACAATAAAAAGGAACCAACAGCATATTCGTGGAACCATCTGGGTGAATTGCACATGCATTATGCTAAGTAAAAGACCTTGATTCAAAAGGCCACCCACTGGATGATTCCATTTATATGACATTCTAGAAAAGGCAAAACCACAGGGACAGAAGACAAATCAGTGGTTGCCAGGGGTTGGGAGTGAGAGGACTGGCTATGAAGGGAAACGAGGGAACGTTTGGGGTAGTAGTTACACACTGTATGTATTTGGCAAAAGTTAACTATAGTAAAAAAGTAAATTTTAGTAGCCCACGTTACTTATAAAGGACAGCTGCCTCTCTCGATGGCAGTTAAAAACAAAACTGAGTATAATTACCTTTCTGAGATGGTCTATTACAGTGGTCGGCAAACTCATTAGTCAACAGAGCCAAATATCAACAGTACAACGATTGAAATTTCTTTTGAGAGCCAAATTTTTTAAACTTAAACTATATAGGTAGGTACATTGTTATTAACTTAATTAGGGTACTCCTAAGGCTTAGGAAGAGCCACACTCAAGGGGCCAAAGAGCTGCATGTGGCTCGAAAGCCGCAGTTTGCGGACTACTGGTCTATTAGCAAACGGACATGAGAGACAGAGGACCTGGTTAAAGGATCTCCCAGAGTTCCTTCCATCTCAGGCCACCCTGCACACCTGGCCGCCGCCCACAGGAGGCCCGGAGTGGCTGTGGTACAGTCACCGTCAAGGTGAGTCTCACGAGTTTCCCATGTGAGGACATACCTTAACAATGTCTTTTTCTTTCATCCAGGATGGGAAAGAAAGGCCCTGGCTGAATATCTGAAATAACACCGATCTCAGTGCGTCGTAGTTATCTCTCTTTACTTGTCGAACACATTTAATGTGATGCCGCCAAAACAGCTCCTCGTACGCCTAGTGTCACAAAAAGAGGAAGTTCTTTTATAAAGTCCACTGGATAAGAAGTTCAGGAAAGTGAGTGCAATACATTTTCAGTGAACCGTACCCCTAAATAAAGCAGACAATACAAATAAAAACAATTACAAGTGATGCATTGGACCACATGTCATTTCAAAGTGACTGTGTGTAGAGAGATGGTGCCATGCTAGATAGCACGTTCCTGGAAGCCCCGGGCCAGGGAACATCACTGTGGGGAAGTCATGGACAGCCTGACCACAGTGGAAAACGCTGTACACTTTAAAACCATGCTAAGAGCTACTTTAAATGCACCACCTTTTTTTTTCCTTCTTCTTCTCCTTTTTCTTCTTTGGCTAGTGACAAGGCTAGGCAGCACTGCTGGGGATGTTTACCAAAACTGATCCAATAGAAAATTCTAAAAATCCTCTAAATACTTTTGCTAAGGGGACTGATCCCTGCAACAACAGAAATCTCCCCTCCTGTGCAGAGGTTCCACAGGCCTGGCCAGGAGAGCCGAAAAGAGCCGATTTTGAGATTTCTGAAATCACAGACTGAGTTCACCCCCGTTCTCGAAGGCATTGGCTGTAGGTAAAAGGCCCAAAGCCAATGGCCTAGCAACTGTTTAGCTTTTAAATTAGAGCCACCGTTGTCCCTTGTGCCACTTTTGGTATCACTGGATCCATAAAGCAGAATGGAATGTTTGTTCTCTGACTTTTTCACACACACATTCTTCATCTTCCATGACCTTGACAAACAGACACACCTTCCTCATCAGCTTGGCTTGGGGCGTGTCCCCTTTCCATTCTCTTGCACAATAGCTGAGTAAATCAACTTCCGCCTCCACGCTGAGGTTCCCTGAACCAAAGGAAACATAAAAGGCAGTTAATTTTCCCTTTCCTCTTCCTTCTTGAAACCTCTCTGCGCCTTAAAAATAAGGAAAGATACGCATAAAAACACTTACTTTTGAATTTTCTTTGCAGATATCCACTCCACCTAAAAGACAAAGAAAATAATAATTCCAAAATTGGGACAAGGATATTTTAGAAATCTGAAGATGCTACAACCACCTACCATTTCAGCCGGTGCCCGAAATGGAAGTGCAGCCTTCGGAAGTAGCAGAGGGTGGCCACCAGGAAGGAAACCGCCAACATCACAGACCCCTTTGCTATTCCCCACGCGGTGTCTAAGGCGTGGCTTGTGACTAGTGCCCAGGAGTGAACTTGGCCATTTCCTACAAAAATTTAATTGGAAAAAAAAAATCACATCACAATTCCGTAAGTTCGCTTTGTTCAAGGGGGAAAAAAGACACATTGGATAATTTTACCTGCAGTGTCTATGATTGATTTACATAAACACTGCTTACAACATTCAAAAATTCAATCTGAAAAATTAAAGAAACGCCTCGTTCTCCTATATAATCAGTGTCATATAGAAGAATATCTTTGTTCCCAAAATTCAAGAGGAAGAGTGGGAACAGAGAGAGTGTGGGTTTCGGAATGCCTCAAACCTGAGCCCAAAGCCTGCTTCTCCTCCTAACCTCGCTGTGTGCCTGCGGGAAACCTGGCTTGTCTTCATTGTGAAAGAGGGGTACACCACTGGCCTCCCTCGGCAAAGACGAATGAAATGACCTGGGACCCAGCACAGGGCACCGTGCGAGGTGCTGAATATCCAGTGATGCCAGGGATTTGGCCGGGCACCGAGCACATGGGGGAGGGGGACAATCACAACAGGGGCCTCTGGTGATGCCGCCACCATCCACTTATTCTTAAACAGTACAGGCCGTATCATGGCATCACCGTGCTGCACGGAATGGGTGACTCAAACAGCCGGCGCACAGACATCACTACGGGCGGGCGCGCGCGCGGCCCTGAGGAGTCGTGGAGACAGATGTGCTGCTGGGTCCACACTCCCACCCTGATTTGACAAGGGGGGCGCTGAACAGGCCTGGAGAGCTCAGACGGGGCGCTTGCTGTATTGCGCTAAGCGGGAAGATTCCTAATGATGCTATGTTTGCGCATGTAAAATGCTGAAGCCCAAATGAGGAAGAGGACTTCTGAACAGTGGCCAAACCTCCTGGGCTTCATTGTGAAACAGTTTCTTCCGCAGTACGGGGTTTAGGAAAATTCCAGTGATTAACGGAGTAAAAGCTTCCTCAGTTTGAAGTCTCCACTTTTAGCATTTTTGATCATCCTTGATGGGCATTTACAATCTCAATAAAGAATTTACCAGGAGATAAAGAAATGGAAAAAATTATCAGCAAATAAAAATACATATTATTTTTATTTTATTACTGAACAGGCGATTATTGTTTAGAATTGATTAAATATTCATTATAGACTTACTCCTACCTAGAAATTTAGTAAAACTTTTTATGAGTTGTTTAAAAATGTAGAGCCATACTGCTTTACATCTATAATCTAAACTTTTACTAATTCAGTCTGATTTCCCAACTTTGAAAATTCTGGTATGTGCAAATATTTTTAGTAAGTCCTTAAATTCACATAAGAACTAGAATATTGTCTGTGATGCATAATTTCTCCTATTGTAGTCATAAACATTTTCTAGAAAAATGAAATGTTGCACAAGATTTTAGTTTGTTTTTTCTCTTCATATCAACACATCAAGTTGAACAACTTTTTATGTCACTACGTAGATATACATTCTTCTTTTTTTTAAATCCTCACCCTGAGGATATGTTTTTCATTGATGAGAGAGAGAAAGAGAAAGA
>NW_005362626.1:5806089-5819295 GCF_000412655.1 Myotis brandtii | reverse complement strand
GAGAGAGAGAGAGAGAGAGAGAGAGAGAGAGAGAGAGAGAGAGAAACATTGATCGGTTGCTTCCTGTACACTCCCCGACTGGGGATTGAGCCCGCAACCTGGGCATGTGTCCTGACCAGGAATCGAACCCTCATGGGATGACACTCCAACCAACAGAACCACACTGGCCAGGGCTACGATATTCTTTTTAAAGAATGCATAACATTGCAGTCTAAAGACAGACCATCACCTCCCTAGCCATTGCCTAATTGATAAACACTTTCCTGTTTCCATTTTCTACTTACAAACATTGCTGAGACAAACATTCCCCAACAGCCCTTGTGGCTCATGACAGCTCTTAGGATAATTTCAAGAAGAGGAAACTCTGGGTCAAAGGGTGTGCACATCTTTAGTTTTGACAGATGTTGCCAAAGTGCCTTCCAAAGCAACACTGCCAATTAACACTCCCACCCGGGCCCGGGAGCGCCCATTTCCCTGAGTCCCACACCAGCTATGAATTATCACTGCAATCTGCACTTCTTCTTTTGGGAAGAGCCTTTCACAGCATCTGCCTGCCTCCCACTGGGCGGTCTCATCTGCCCATGGACTTGGAGAGCCCGTGGCCTCTCAGGTGGGGCTTGGCTGCGCCCTCAGAGTGGCTCTGCTCCCACGTGTCACAGACTCCATCTGACCTGCTGCATGCCTCAAGCCACCATCTGGCCACTAGGGTATTTGATTTGAGACCCCACACAGGGCCTTCTGAGCATGAGGCCTGTGATGCAGCTGCCCAGGCCTCCAGCAGGACTCACTGCAAGTCATGGTTCTCCCTGTTCCTACACACACACACACACACACACACTTCTCTGGCCTCCGGTCCTTATCCTCAAAATGAAACCCTGCCTCCAACCCAAGAAAGGGTGATAGTATCAACTTATCAGAAAAACACATGAGGCTCAATCCCACCTTCTCAGGCATGCCTAGAACAGAAGCCTGAACTCCCGCTGCCCTCTACCTGGTGTGCCCACCGTTTTTGGTCAAATGACTCAAACCAGGTTATCTTGCCTTTGAGTTACGTAGCTGAGGAATCTTCCAATCAGCTTTGCCACTGCAAATAAAGCCTTTAAAGAGAGAATTAAAAAAAAAAATTCCTGCATGTGTCAGTAACTGGATGACCACTCAAAACAGCAGATAGGGAACACCATAAGTTAGGGGCCTCACAAACACTATCGTGAGCCCAACTTTGATGATGCCCCGTCAAATCTCATTTCCTCAAGCAGAGCTGAGAGTGCATCAAATTCTCTGTGTCAGAGTCTTCACCTGGGTCCCCCTTCTGCGGGTCTGCCACGGAGAACTCAGCAACTGTCTGCCCACCACCCCCTCCCCCCGCACCCTCCACCCTGGGGAAGTCCTCTCCCTAGCACGGAACTGGCCTCGTGGGATCTGACACTAGTGGGAAGGGAGAGAAGGTCCCACCACCAGGGATTCAGTCATCCGACATAATAAACAGAGCAGCCAGAGCAAGGGCAAGAAGCGAAGGGAGTGTGGGTGGCAGGAGGCTTTGGAGAATCGCCAGGTAGTGAGGGTGGCAAGGAGATGCAGGAAACAGAAGCATTGCCGGGAATTACAGATTTGATCCTCTTTAACGCTCGTCAAGTGACAAAAATGGACATTTCTTTTTAATACTTTTGGACTGGACCACTTGGGTGGTGGCTGAAAAGAGGTGCAATATACAAGCACCAGGTGTTTCTATCATATTAGAAAGCAGATTAACTAGTTCTCATACGTTGCCCCCGTCATCAGTACTCAAACACGCCCAGAGACCCCAACCCACACTATCAGAAGTTACACTTAGTAAAGACTCCCCTGAGTAATTCCCAGAACCTCCTGAAATCAACAACGTGGCTGAGACTAAAATCTCATCTGTGACCTCAGACTATATATGGCAGATGGGACCACAGACTAAAACTGGGGGGAGAGAAATGCCACCGTTTCTTGTGGTAAAATTCTACTTAGAATTTTTTTCCGTTCGCTAAAATGTACCAAAGCTGAAATAATTCAAACAGGAAACCAAAAAGAAAAAAAAAAAAAGAAAGAAAGAAAAACACCTGAAAACAAAACTAAAAGACACTGAAGAGCCGGAAACCGGGTGAGCGTGCGGAGACCCCCGGGAGCCCCAGGCTCGCTCTCACGGAAACTCCTCAACGTCTGGTTGGCCTGGAGCTTCCACGCTGCTCCAGGCCCTTTCCTACTTCCCCTTCCCTGGCCTGCCACTGCCCCTGCTTCTCCTCCCCATCTCCGCCTGCAGCACAGCAGGGCCTGGAGCCCTCTGTGCACTAAACTCCCAGCCCCGGGACTTGCACCTGAAGCAGAGATGGTGGGTCAAGGGCTACCAAGTGGGCCACGGAGGGGAAAATTAGGCCTGAGCTAAAAGGCAGCTTCAGTGCAATGTTGGAGACAGCAGAGGGGATGAAGATATATACATACATTAAAATGATCTTGCTAAAAAAATGGAAGGTAAAAAATGCTAAATTTAATTTAATAAAGACACCAGATATTTCTATCTGCTGCAATGCCATGTCATGGTTAATCACCAGGAGATGGAAGAAAGGAAGAAAGAGTGGCCAAGAGAGACCGGTGGATTAGGAAGCAGACAGAGGGGGTGGGGAGGCGGCACTCCCAGGCAGCTGTAACTCCCCCTGTGGCAAAGCAGTGGGGGGTGCGGGCGGAGTGCAGAAGGGAGGACACACACACACACACTCACACGCACATCAGAGGTGTTGGGTAAATTTTCCACACTTTTCTGAGCTGTGTCATGGAACACTAATCCCTTTGAAAAACACGACTCCTTCTGGGTGATTCTGATCAAGGGAAGGAGGTGCCACAGAGAGAAGTACACTGGGCCAAGCGGGCAGGGAAGGGCCTGGAAAGACCTTCTTCCCCGTGCCCCTCACCCTTTGCTTATACTTCTTCCCATGTGGACTGGGCGCTGGGCTGGCAGGCAGTGAAGTGACATGAAAGATACACAGCCTGTTCGGCCGGGTGGCTCAGTTGGTTGGAGCGTCATCAGTAAGAGAGGGGGGGGGGGGGGGGGGGGGGGGGGATACATACAGCCTGCCCCAGGGAGCTCATGATCTGGTGTTGTGATGTCTTCCCATCAGGAAAGGCTACTGGTCAGCTTGTCCAGGCCCACAATGCCACCACCCACGCTCCCCGGGGTCAGCGCTTCCTGGTGTGGGGGACTGGCCAGGACACAGAATAACACAAGCCCTGGGATGCCCAGGCAGCAGCAGACCTCCATTCCCCAGTGGGCCAGCTCTCTCAGGTCAGTGTGAGAAACTCAGAGGCTTGAGAATAAAGCATTCGTCCAAGCAAACTCAGCAATATGGGAACAGAATGATGGACATGCAGAACATATCCTGATAGGCCATCAAGGTTTCTAATAATTGGGAGCACTGGGAGACTATGAGAGATTTTCCAAGGGTCAGCACGGCCGTGTGAAAAACTGAGTTTAAATGGTCTTGGCTCTTGTAAAACCATAGGACGGTTGTTTTTATATCAGTCAGGGGAGAAATATTTAGGAAAAAAAATTCTCTTAATAAACCTCTGAAATGGTGACGTCAAAAGACTTTCTGTATGCTTTTGCATTTCAGGTATTAGTTCTGCTCAATTAAGAAACGACAGTTTTCCACTTAGTAAAGTGCTATGACCAACAACTACAAGATCCGTATCACTGAGCAGGAGAAGTACCCAGTGAAAGGCTTTTATCTTGAAAGTCATGGCCAGCAAGACATTCCGTGGCAGCCCTGTCGTGCAACCTACTTCAGCGTTTAGCACAACCCCCACAGGACTGGGCTTGTTTTACCAGGGCTCCGGCGAAACTAGGAGTGTCGGTAATACAACAGGAAACTGCTCCTTGCCAAACACTGAGAAGTGTGTGTGTGTGAGTGTGTGTGTGTGTGTGTGTGTGTGTGTGTGTGTGTGTGTGTGTGATACCATCAGAGCTCAGATGTGTTTATTTATTTATTTATTGGGCACATCTTTAGGAGTGTTAAATGCAACCCGTCATATTAAAAGGTCTAAGTTTATTTGTCTAACCATGGAAGGGTTTTAAAACCCACCCAACTACTAAATCACAAAGCTGCAGGTGGGATAAGCTTCAGGTGAGGAGCAAGGTAATCCTTCCCGGGAAATCCCAGAACTCCAGGGTCACTTCAGCCAGCCAGCCAGCAGGCTCCCTGGCTGGGTACAGGCAATGGGTTTGGCAAAACAGGCCCGGGACTCTGCCACTTTCTAGCTGCGGGACCTCAGCTAAATTACTCCGCCTCTGTGATCCGCAAGAGTCCCCCCAACGGCAGAGACCAGAAGTGACGACTGAGAATTGGAACACAATCAGCCATGAGAGAGTGCCCGTAACCACAGGCACTAACCCCGTAGATGCAGACTCTCCAGTCCCTGATACAGTCTCCCCTCCGTCTCCTCTTGGACAGTGTTACATCCCTCTCCGCATGGGCACTCACTCTCTTCCGTGGGAGTCCACTTCCTTTTCTGGAATGTTTCTCTCTTCCTGCTCAAAACCAATCATTACTCTATGAATATAGATTAAGCTCCTCTTGCAGGCCAAAAGCTGATGCTACAGTTGTGAACACAACAGACTAGACTATTGTAGGGGCGATTCTCAGATGGACCCTCCAGGTGTGTTTGGAGCACAACCACGGCCAGGGCCCAGAGGAAAGGAATGTGGCTCTGTCAGCAGAGGTAACATGGGAACCGACCTAGACCTGTGTCAGATGAGGGGCAGAGCTGAGACCCTGAGGATGGACCAGAGTTCCTGGGGCCAGGAAAGGGAGGGGAGGCCGGCCAGGCTCAGGTCAGCAGGGCCTTTAGATGCGGTGAGAGACACTGGCGTTTAACTGAAGAGCAAGGAAAGCGCCCTAAGGGTTTTAAGCAAAAGGCTGATGTGATCAGATCTGTAACCACAATTTAAGTCGTTATTGCTTGGGGTCATGAGACACGTCTGATTCCTGTCTGATTCCTCTTCTGTATGACAAGCTTTCAAATCTTTCACAGAATCACAGAATGCTTTGCGCTGAAGGCACTGGAATGCCACTGGCTCTCCAAGGCCTGATTCCCTTCCCCAGGTGCTCCCTCTGTGCTCCGCCCACACTGTAGGTAGGCCCACACTGCAGGTAGGCATATTCATGACGCGTCCCCCACTGGCCTGAAGGCACCTCTAAGGTGAAAGCTGACTCTTCATTCACTGTGCACCTGGTCACCTGAGGAGCTGTCACACCCATCTTTGAGGTGAAGACACTGAAGCCCAGAGAAAGCAAGAAGTCTGAACTTGAACCCATGTGTTCTGACTCAAGGTCAGGGTGCCCTCTGAACTAAACTACATACATACTGCCTCCACTGAGTGATTCTCTTCCAAGAATTCAAAACAACGAACAAGCATGAACTTAGAAGGCAGCTATCACTTCCAGTAGATTAAACCTTCTCTGAACCAGTGCTCACATGCCATGGTTTGCACTGTCCCAGCCACTCTTCACTGTCTCTTCCTTGTCCTAGCCACTCGTCTCTGAACCCAGGAACCATCCCCGGCAACCAGACGAGATGTTGGGATGGGCCCACCATGGATGGAAGCACACGGTAGAAGCTCCCTGTCCTCCCCACAAGTCTTTACCTCTCTCCTCTCACAAGCCCATCTACCTTTACGTGATCCTTCAGGGCTGTGCTCCTAAAGAGAAGCCGGTGGCCTCAACACCATCACATCACACACGAGAGCTCTGTACTCCAAGTCTATGGCGCAGGAACATCAACACCACCTGGGCACTGAGAACCACAGTCCAGGGCGCCTGCGTCTACAAGACCCCAGGCCTCCCACGCACACGGAGTCTGAGGCGCCTGAGATTCTCTGAGGAGCAGAGAATCACCCGGCCTGGCTGCCCTGGGCATTTTCCCATTAACTTTTTAAGTTCCCAAGTGATTCCAATGTATTGCCGGTGCTGAGAGACAGAGCGGTGGGGTAAGGCTGCCTCCACCCTTGGCTGTTGCTGTTATCTCCAATATATCATCACATGCCAATTCATTTCCAAAATCACGGTTAAGAGAAATCATGCAGATCAAGGAAAGTCTCACTGGTCGTGTCATCCAACTGCGTGCAAGAGCGGCCTGTGCTTTGCACCTCTTCTGTTGGCCCATGTGAGGGGTGACATTTACCAGTCAGCTGTTGTTTTTCTATGGCTGGGAGCCACCTTACCTATAAAGGACCTTTCCTGAAATTAATAATAAAAGAGCCCAACTATTAATGTGACCTCCAGGGAGGTGACCAACTCATCCTGGCTGGCCTGGGACTCTCCTGGTTTTAGCACTGAAAGCTCCATGTCCCAGGACATCCCTCAGTCCCAGGCAAACTGAGACAGTGGTCACCAGTCTGGGGTCCTCGGGGTCTGACCCGGGACCCTCTTCCTAGCCACCTCCCACCCCTCATTTTCTGTCTCTCAGCTCAAGTGTCACTTCCGTGGGCAAAGCTTCTCTGCCCATTCCCAACCCTCAGGCTTGGTCAGATCCCTGGTACCTTCTCCCACAGCACACGGTGTCCCTTTCCCCCACAGCTCTTGCCCCAGTTTATACAAGTGTGTTTGTGTTTGATTGGCGTCTGTCTCCCTATGTAGACAAACGTCTTAAGGACTGCAACTGTGTCTGCTTTCTCTCTGCTTTCTTGGTGCTGAGCAACACTATGGGCCGTCAATAAATATTTGCTGAATAAATAAAATGGATCCATGTAATCCAGATCTAGTCCATATGTCTCCATCCCAGAAATGCCAGTGTCCTCTCTCTCTCTCTCTCTCTGGTATGTACCTACTCAGAATAAAGTACATTCCATCCTCCGTAGGTGCTGGATGTAGCCATGTGAGTGAATGCTCAGTGTTGTGTGCAATTTTCAGAAGGCTCTGTTGAGAGGGGTGTGTTTCTTGCCCTTGCTCCTCCAGACTAGCTGGAATGTGAGTGTGATGACGGATGTTCAGCAGCCATCCTGGACCAGAGAGTAACTGTGGGCGTGGAAGCTATGCATGGTAGAAACAAAGTGGAAAGAGTCTGGCCCCTAACACCATGGAGCCCATTCCAGCCCCGGAGAGCCACCTGTAAGCTCTGACATGGGAGAAATTGATTCATTTGTTTGGAATTGTTCTGTTATTCCACCATACCTAATTCCACCCAGTAGCCTTGATCTTGGTGGTGGTCCCTTCCGACTTTTACCACGTATGTCAGAAACAGGGAGCCGCCAGTGTGTTTTCTCTTCCCTTAACTACACTCACGACAATGGAAAGCAGGAAGTGAGAGTGTGAAGTGGTCACCTAGTGGGATGGTTGGAAGGTAGTGGAACGAGCAGGCACCAGGCAGTCGGGAACTCAGGGTCTCGTCCTGGAGAACTGGGCGACTCTGGACCTCAGCTTCCTCCCCTCTGAGCAGACACCAGGGGGCCAAGCCATTAACCACTATTTCCTTTCATCCTCTAAAGGCCTCTTTATGTTAATGTGCTTCAGAGTTCTGTTGGAGGTAGACACATCGGGCACCAGGCACAGGATTTGTGATGCAACTGAAAGTCAACTAAACTCAAAATACTCCTCAGAACTCGTACCACAGGAAATATGCCCTGAGCATGTACAGTAGACACTTGAGAGCTTGACAAATACTAGCAAGTACTCCAACCTTCAGAGGTTGACCTGAACCATAGTTTTGATAAAGAGCCTTCCATGGAGGTGACCAGTTTCCAAAAAATAGCAAGAAAAAAAAGGAAGATAGAAAAGACTGGGACAGAGGCGAGAGGGAGTCACGTGTTGTAGGCTCCACATTTTGAATGAATCAATCAACGAGGTATAAATGGGAGAATTCACTGGAACATTGAAGCATGACAAAATGACATTCAGGCAGGTCAGCAAGCATTGGCTGTACAAGGTCTATCATGACAATCAGCTAAGTACCCAGAACTGAATACTGGGACATATCATGGAGAAAACCGATCTAATAAATTCTCTCTCAGTTCAGATGATTCTTCTCTCTGTTTCAGATGCAAAACTGAGACCCAATGTTTATACTAATAATTCCATTGGCTACGTTTGCATTTTAAAGTGAGCAGCCAAACCAATCCTTAGCTACAAACTGAACTCCTCGTTCATTTTTTAAATGCCAAGTAAAGTGACAAAGATCTGATCTTGTCCACGGACATCAGTGCCATCCAGCCCCTCATGCCTAGATGGGGACTGATTACATTCAGCCCACGCAGGCACTGGCTTGCCATCTCTTCCACTTCTCCTTTCCTATCAGCCCTTCTGCTTCCTGCACGGCCTTTCGACCTGTCCTAACAGTCGACTTGGAAGACACAGAGCATTGAGTTCTCATGGCACTTTAGCGATCACACAGGAAAGCCGAGGCCTTCTTGTCACAGGTCAACAAATACATACACCTATGATTTGCCAGGCGTTATTCTAAGACTTAAGGAAAGATTCTCTCTTTACCAGGTAAGAAAGAATTTTGTTCACTTCTCTTCGTCTTAGGAGACTAAATGCTCCGAGGAACACTCCCTGTCCTGGCTTAGAGGAGGAGACACAAATTGTTCCAAGCATGTACCCTGATGAACTCCCTCCACCAGCTCCCAGCCCACCTGGGTCCTGAGCCACGCAGGAGCTGGTCTGTATGCTGAGGCTGTCCCAGACCTGGAGAGCAGGGAGCTCACGTCCACTGTAATGGGGACCAGAGCGGGCAGCCTGCTTCTCTTTTCCTGACAGTCAACCCTTGACGCTGAATGAGATTCTGCTTCTCTCTGAATGGGGCCAGGTCTCCCTTAAAAAACTGACTTCCAATTACTTTATTACTCCCCCTCTTAGAAGACTAACCCTATTATTCATTAAAAAAACAATAACAGGGCAGCCCTAGCTGGTTTGGCTCAATGAATAGAGCATTGGACTGTGGACTGAAGGGCCCCAGGTTCAATTCTGAACAAGGGCACATGCCGGGGTTGTGGGCTCGATCCCCAGTAGGGGGCATGCAGGAGGCAGCCAATCAATGATTCTCTCTCATCATTGATGTTTCTCTCTCTCTCCTTCTCCCTTCCTCCCTGAAATCAATAAAAATATTTTATTTTTAAAATATTAACAGTAACAGGGCAAGCAAAGAAAGACTTAATAAGTTAGTGCCAGCAACAGCACTAACAGTACTCTTGATAGCCTAGAAATGGACCTATAACATTTTTCTATATTCTTATTTTAAACATGATGCCACCTGTCTATTCTGGCTCCAATTAAATAAAAAAGTAGATAAATGAAACATGACTAGAACAAAAGATTACTGGCAAAATGAGTGTGTAAACAAAAACTTTTCTCTGTTGGTTTATTGTGAAGTGACATCTAAATATTCTCCCATTAAAATAATTACAAATCAATAAATGTGTATGGTATACAACCCTGATTTTCAAAAATGGATTGTCCCAAGCAACTGAACCGGAGGATTCAAGTGGACAGGAGAGAAAGGCCAAATACAACTGGTCCGATAACTCCTCCGAGTTCCAGAGACTCCGATAGCCATGTATGAGGAGCTGTGCCTGCAGGAAATTTTAGCGGCTAACAATAACTTTTCATAATCTCTCTTCTCCTGTACCTCAGACCTGAGAGATACCTGGAGCAACAACAATGGTATAAAGATGATAACCCAACTTTACTTTAGAACAGCGTAAGTGTGATGCCGTAACCTTGGAAACTAGAGTGCTCTCGGGTATAAGCCTGCACTGTTTCAGGAGACAGAAGCAGGCGGGTGGTTACGAGTCTGTTGTGGGTGGAGTCACGCCGCCAGGGTTTGAATCCTGGCCACCACTTACTAGCTGGAAACTTTGAGCAAATTCCATAACCATTCTGAGCGTCACAAAGTGGCACTTAGAAAGATTACATAAGACTATCCGTGGGCATGGTCTCGTGTCCAGCACCAAGAAGAGAACTAAAATGTCCAATGTTATTGTGATGGGGACAGCACTGGGTGCTACAGGCACATAGGACAGCACCCACCCACTCCAGGGAGCCAGGTGAAGAAAGGTCACTGTCAATTTAATAATTGTGCCAGTCAAGAATGTCTACTTAGCTAAAACACCTGGTACCAAAAGTTACATTTTATTTAGCATTTAATCTATCTAACAGAAAAGTTGAGAGTAGAAGTATAAAGTGGGGCAAACAGGCTGCAAAAACATCAACTATGAACCACTGGCTTTAAGCATCCTGTTGTGTGTGTGTGTGTGTGTGTGTGTGTGTGTGTTTAATTGCAGTGTTTGTTTTTTTCCTAAGCCCTCAAACTATTTTTTAAGTATATTTTTATTGATTTCAGAGAGGAAGGCAGAGGGAGAGAGAGATAGAAACATCAATGATGAGAGAGAATCATTGATCGGCTGCCTCCTGCACGCCCCCTATGGAGGATAGAGCCCGCAACCCGGGCATGTGCCCTTGACCGGAATCAAACCCGGGACTCTTCAGTCCGCAGGCCGACGCTCTATCCACTGAGCCAAACCAGCTATGGCTCAAACTATTTTTTAAGGAAGGAAAATATTTCTCCTTAAGGTATGACTAGCACACAAAGAACCACAGCTACTTACCCCCTCCCCCTTGGCACACACTGCCCACTGCCAGTGCCCCTCCTGCTCCCGGTTCCGCTCCTTGAGAGCGAGGCTTTGAGGGCACTGGAATAAGGTTCTAGAATAAGGGCACAATTCTAAGCACAGACTTGTGTTGAGAAGGGAAAGTCTGTACCCCACAATCCTCATCACTCGGCTTGCCGCTGACCAGCCAGTGGGTTCCAATCTGCCCTCTCTCTTTAACACAGGAGTGCTCACCAGGTAAACTCACCTGCCTGCTTAGTGTGGTACCTGTGATCCCCATGGGAACAGGCCAGACTGGTCATGGCAGGTCGGAAACATCTGCTTCATACATAGAGCCAGCCACACTTGAATGGCTTTGGAATAAAAGAATCCAAGACATTAAGAAGTACACGTTCCACCCTAGCCAGTTTGGCTCAGTAGTTAGAGTGTCCGCCTGTGAACTGAAGGGTCTGGGGTTGGATTCCAGTCAAGGGCACCTACGTGGGTTGCAGGCTCAATCCTTGGTCCCGGTCAGGGCACGTGCGGGAGGCAACTAATCGATGTGTCTCTCTCACATCGATGTTTCTCTCTCTCTGTCTCTCCCCCTCCCTTCCACTCTCTCGGAAAAAATCAATGGAAAAATCTTCAGGTGAGGATTAACAACAACAACAAAAAGAAATACACTTTTTAATTAGCAGAAAAGTCTAGGTGAGAAGGGGGGGTCTTGTACCAGTTTGCATGTGATTCAATTTCCTAAATGGGGATTAAAATGAACTACCTCATGCATAAGGTAACGATAATAATAACAGCAGCTACTCTGTGAGTACTTACTGTTGGCCACGCACGGTCCTAAGCACTTTATAGGCAATAAATGAGCTGACACACAAGCAGCACTCAAACACATTAGCCATGACCTTTATTTCTACACTTTTGTTTAGCATTAGACTCTTCGCTCCAAACCAAATCTTACCCAGAACAGCATATAAAGCAGGAGGGTGGCAGTACAGCTGCTCCGTAGATAGCTTGGGGGGAGAGGGGGGATCCGGCTGATGGGTCCCCCATTCCACACTGGGCAATCCTGCTCCCCCCTCTCCTAGCCAGGCCAGCCCCCAGGGACCACCATGGAGTTCTAAGACTCTGAGCCTCGGGTCTTCCCTCACGATTCTCCTAAACGAACGGATGGATAGTGGTGAAGAAGAGCCACCACTCACTTAAAAAGAAACAGTAAAGATGGCTACCAAATCCCCCTGTCCATCCCTGCCCACTTTGTGAGTTTTCTTCTGCTATTGCCCATTTGCTTTCTATTGTCAAGTATCCCTTGTTATCCTTTGCTATTATCTCAGAAGGAAACCTTCGTCCCTCTCTTAGGGGTAGGTTAAAGAGCTGTGGCATCCTAGCTTTGACAAATGATTGTAAACTTTGTTTTTTCCAAACAGCCCCGACAAAGAAGGGAAACTATGTTCCTACGTCCTCGGAGGTTATGTTTGGGAGAGAAAAGTTTTCCATAACCTGATCCTTGAATTGCATTCTTCCACCGCCACACACCAACTGCAGGCCCCACAGGCTGGAGCAGGGGAAAGAATTCCTGCTGGGCCCACGGTGCTGGCACACCTTGAACGTGGTGCACTGGAAGGAAACATTCCTGGCGATTACGTTAAGCCCAGAGTAGGCACCTTTCCGCCTCTCAAGGCAGCTTTTTCCAGCGGTGACCCTACCTCTATTTCCAACATTGCTTTCTCTGCCAAGATAAGGCAGGGAGAAGGGAAGAAAATAACATAATGAAAAGTTCAAACGAATACACCCACAGGAAATATTTGGCTAATTCTATAATAATCCAAGGTGCAGAAAGGTTGGAAAATGAGTTTATTCTCCAAACTTTTGAGAGTGGGAGGTAAGTCGATCACAGAACTCTCGACTGGGAGGGCCCTGGCGGTCCAGCTAGCCCAACGCCCTTGTTTTATAGGTGAGGACGGGGAAGCCCAGAGTGGTTATGGCTTCTAGGCACACAGTCCTGGGCAAAATGATGCCTAAAACTCACGTCCTGCCTCCCAGAATGGTGCCGTTTCCACTGTACCCAACAGCAAAAGCCCCAGCTGTTTGCTGTGTGAATCAAAAGCTCCTGCTGGGACCAAGAACAGCAATCAATACGCAGACCTGGCACCTGCCAACTTCCCATAAGCGCTGCAGAACCTGGAGCCCAAATGCAGGGAAGAGGCAGGCTCCCCCAATTCGGCGGTGGGCTCACACCCCTGGGATGGTCCCCAGAGAGCTACAGAAGGGAAATGTGCTCAGAGTGGAGAAGCAGTCGTGCCCACCTTCTCGGAGCTGAGACCAGAAGGATGGCCTGGAAAAAAGCCTTCACGTCTAAGGTGAGGACCCCGCTGCCAACGCAGAGGGCGGGGACCCCGAGGCCCAGGCGTGCCCCAGACCTCAGCGACCTGGGCCACACGGCGCTGCTGCTCTGGTCCCTGGTGACACTGTTGTTAAAAAGCCAGTTTTCCGTTGTTTCGCGAGTCTCGCTCGCAGAAAAGGTGTGGGCCACATCCTCTGCTAGCAACGCGCGAAAACCATCAACTTCCCTCCGACGACAATCAAGTGCTCAGAGGGGACGC
>NW_005362626.1:5802168-5805524 GCF_000412655.1 Myotis brandtii | reverse complement strand
ATGCCAGGCCCTGGTGGGCCTGTGGGCGGGGCCTCGAGGCTGGAGCGGGGCGGGGATAGGCGGGACCTCAGTTGGGGGGCGTGGGATGCTCCAGAGTGGCGCGGAGGCTGCTCCCGGGACCCAGGCGCGGCTCCAAAGGAAACAGCCCAAGAATTCCACCTGGACGGATCCGGGATCTCCCTGGCACTTTACCCCGATGCCCACGGAGCGGGACGGGAAGGAAGACACCTGGAGGCTGGGTGGTGGGGTGAGGGACCAGTGCCCTTTTCTCTCCACTTGCACAGTGTCATGATTCCCTTTTCTTAGGTCCCGCCGCTGGTGGGTCAGAGCTGAGGAGGGCGAGCCTGGAAGGCAGATACAGCTTTGCCCCAGGGCCTACTCCACGAGGTTGGGCATGTTTTCTGATCTTTATTTGCCTCTGGGTCAGCAGGACGGGGTTATGCTTACTTGGAACTCGCAGGTTACTTGAGGAGCGGGAATGTGTGCGTTAGTGGCAGAATGAATCCTCTGATAAAATGATTTGAAAAGGAAAAAATGTGGAGTAGCAAACAGTAAAAATAAACAGCCCAACAATAAAAAGACGCTCACAACAGGTTCTTTTGCCCCAAATTTCATAGTCAGATGGACACCCCCCCGATTTTTTAAATTTTTTTCAGAAAAAAAAATAGAACTCCAGTGTACACTTCCTCTTTTTCCAATATACACAATTCCAGAGAAAGATTTTCTTGTGCATGTCTTGGCACCTTTTGAAACAAATTTCACAACTAAAACAAGATGTGGAAAATACCCTGCTCCCTAGCCGGTTTTGCTCAATGGATAGAGCGTTGGCCCTCGGACTGAAGGGCCCCAGGTTGGATTCCCGTTAAGGGCACATACCTGATCTAGGGCGTGCAGGAGGCAACCAATTGATGTGCCTCTCTCACCTCGGTGTTTCTCTGTCTCTCCCTCTCCTTTCCACTCTTTAAAAATTAATGGGAAAATATCCTCGGGTGAGGATTAACAAAAAACAACAAACAAACAATAAACACCCTGCTATTTTGGGTGGCTCCAGTGTACTCAGGACAATGTCTACAAGAACAGAATCACTTTTCCCCTTTTCAAGAGCAAATAATTAGCAGGTCACAGGTTTTTGGCGAATCCAATAAATTTCTGAATCAGAGCAACAGCAATTAATATAATGTTGGATATTTACTGACCGCTGATAGATATCAGGCCAGGCACTTGGGTAATCCTTTTACCTATTATTTTACGCCTTATTTCACTTAATCCTCACGCTTGCTCACGAGGTAAGTACTGTTATAATCTCCAGTTTATAGATAAGGAAACCAAGGCTCAATAAATGTGAGTGGAGCGTTTGAACCTAGATCTGATCTCTCAACCACCCTACCATTATGCAACCATGACTCATGGAAGATAATAAAAATGTTTCCAAACTCTGCTGCATGTTTAGGAAAAAAAAATCCCTTTTATCCAAATCAGATTTTAACATAGAGGGAAGTTTTCTATAGCCATAAACTAACTTTCGTGTTGGAGCCATGTTACTCATACAAAACAAATGACTTTAAGTTGCTGTGTTAAACAAGGTTATGAACAGTGATGAGTACAATTGTCTATTTAAAAAATTTTTTTTATTGATTTCAGAGAGGACAGGAGAGGGAGAGAGAGATAGAAACATCAATGATGAGAGAGAATCATTGATCGGCTGCTTCCTGCACGCCCCCCACTGGGGATAGAGCCTGAAACCTGGGCATGTGCCCCTGACCAGAATTGAACCCTGCACCCCTCAGTCCACAGGCCAACACTCTATCCACTGAGCCAAAACCAGGTAGGGCTACAATTGTCTATTTTAGAAGCTGAAAATAGTAGGACTACATTATTGTGGTATAATAAAATAAAATTTACCTAAGTCTTTAAACCACATAACAAATTAGCCAGTAAATTCCTCCTCCTCCCACAAGATAACATTTATGAACCCTGTTGTTTGGACTCAGCCTAAAATAATCTTTTCAATTAATTCATGCTCAGGATCTCATGGTTTGCTGTTCATTGTCACTCCAAAAACTGAGTGGGAGGCCTTTTAGTGTGGAACTTACAGACCTAGACCTTGAAGCCAGACTACCTGGCTTGGCTGCATATTAGACACCATCTTATGCAATGATTTAACCTTTTGTGCCTCAGTTTTCTCATCTGTGAAACGGGTCTCATAAGACTTTTTTCCTCATGGGGTTGTTATAGGCATAAAGTGATTAAATATGTGCAAAATTCTTAGAGTAAAGCTTGGCACATAATAAACACCATACAAATATTAGCCAAATAAAGAGGATGTGACTACACGTAGACATTTGTGATTGACTTTCTGAGCAACCCACGTGTGATGTTCCAAATGCCTTAATAATTACAAGGTTGTTGATTTTTAATAAAATATCTAGATTGTGAGCTTTTTTGAGGGCAAGAACTCTGACCTAGTGTCTAGATTAGAGTTAGAATATTGGTGAATAAGTTCATTGAGAATATGGTGTGAGGCCAGCTAAAGGTGGCCTCACACTCCACAGTGATCTCAGCTAAAATGTTGACACAAATAACTGCACTCACCAAAATACTGACTTTAGACCAATTGAAAAAAAAGTCAGTGCCCAGCATTGTGTCTGGAAGCCACTTGACTGTGATGCTGGAGAGTTCAGCATGTGTGGCCAGTGCAATGGCCACTTAAATTAGTCACATGAAGGATCCTGATATGGCCCAAATCAGAATAAAGAAAGAAAGGGGGGAGGGGAAACAAACAAATAAACAAGCAGCCTGCTCAACAGCTCTTTGCAAACATTTTCTTAGGCTTTTTGTTTTCACAAAGTTTTGGCCATTTGAACTCTGAAATTGGAATGCCAACCTCCAGAACCTTTGAAGACATTGCAAAATGTACTTTCCATTGCTATGCCAAATCTTTCATTTCACTTAAGGGTCACTCATTTACATCTGGGTCAGCCTCGAGCTGGGATAAGTTGACATGGGAAACCGACCGTACCTTTGGGCAGTAATTGCAATCTTCCTTTCTATTGAGAATTCCCTTGGTTGACTGACCTCCACTTAAACATCCTCCTCTAGTAGGGAGGTTGCAAAGGAAGTTGCTGGTCAGTTGCTACAATTCCTGTACCAAGAATGCTGCCTGGCACATGGAAGGTACTTATTCAACATTCATTGAATGAAAATATGAACGAATGGGTGAGTGAAGGTAATGGCTAAACTTGCTACTAAGAATCAGTGAAATTTTCCCACCTGCCCTCACTTCCAATAGTCATCCAAATTCATTGTCTGTGTGTGTGTGTCTGTGTGTGTGTGTCTGTGTGTGTCTGTGTGTGTGT
>NW_005362626.1:5787646-5801494 GCF_000412655.1 Myotis brandtii | reverse complement strand
GTGTGTGTGTGTGTGTGTGTGTGTGTGTGGTAAAATATATCTAAAATTTACCATTTCTAAGTGTACAGTTTAGTGGCACTAAGTACATTCATACTATTGTGTCACGATCACCAGCCATCCAGCTCCAGAACTTTTTCCATCTCCCCAAATGGAAACTCTGTACCCATTAGACCCTAACTCCATTTCTCCCCTCACACTCAGCCCCTAGCAACCATCATTCTGCTTTCTGTCTTTGACTACTTTCTGAATTTGACTACTCTGGGTATCGCACGTAAGTGGAATCATACAGTATTTGTCACTTGTCATTCTGTGACTGGCTTAGTTCACTTGGCATAATAATGTTTTCAAGATTATTCCATGTTGTGGCATGTGTCAGAATTTCCTGTCTTTGTAAGGCTGAGAGTATTCTATTGTATGTATAACACATTTGGTTTATCCATTCAGACCTCAGTGAGCACTTGGGTTGTTTCCACCTTTTGGCTACTGTAGACGCTGCTACGAACAGAGGTGTTCAAACATTTGAGTCTCTGCTTTCAGTGCTTTTGGGTATAAACCCAGAACTGCTGGATGGGTCCTCCAAGCTGTTCAAGCTGGGGCCTCATGCTACCATTCCAAATGTGTTCCTTGGTCTGGGATTCAGTCTAATAGCCATCATCTAATTGACAACACTATCCTATTAGTCATTGACACCTTAGGGCCAGCAGGCCTGGGCTCTTCCTAAGAGAAGATGTTCAGAAGGAGAGGCAAAAAGAGCTCAAGTGCTGGCAAGAGGGATACAGGAGGTCAGCTGAGAGCCCTAAAGGGAACTGAGAGGTGCGGGGGTGGTGTGTGTGGAAAAGAACTTCACAATTTTGTGTAAGTCCAGACCAGCACTTAGCATTTCCTTAATTAAAAAAAAGAAAAGTAGACAGCTTCACTGTTCCCCAGATTCCTGATATCTGTCCTGCCTGCAGTTTGCATAGAGTGGTGCTCACTCACTGTCTCTGGCCTTTGACCTTGATGTTTGCACTCCCTGGGCCCTGGCTGACTCCCGTGGTTTTTCCAGACTCTGCTCAAGCCTACTCTCCTCTGGGACGCATTTCTGGACCACCCACGACAAGTTAGGAACCGGGCGTCACCACCCTCCTAAGTATCCCCCTGTTCCCACTGCATGCACCCAGTATGCTGGGAGCCTCTCGTCCAGTTCCTCGTCTCTCCCACACGTGACTGTGAGCTCCCGAGGCCAGCGACAAAGGTCTGTTTCTCCTGAGTGTCCTGCTCTATGTCTGGTGGAACTGAACGAGCACTTGCAGGGTACAGCATGTACCCATTATGCCTCTCTTCAAGGGTTTACTGTCCGCTTTGCTCCTCATCACCAGGTTCAATGAGTCTGCAGGTGGGTCCCTTCCCTCTCTCTACAAATGGGCTCTGAGTACTTCAGATGTCCTTGTCCACGAGTTCTCTTTCCGAAGGATGGCACTTCCTCCTTCCTGCCTGGTCAGCTTTTCAAGATTGCAGGGACAGCAGGAGCCTTGCCACATGAAATATACAAGTGAAAAAACAAGTTTGCGGTCTAATCGGACAATCAAATAAAAATACGTGGGCAGCTACAATCTCTAAAACTTTGAGGCACTTCATTGGGCTTGCAGCTCTGATTAACCAACACAGCATTGCTTTCTGTGTTTAGTTAAAGAGGAACAAACAAACGGCAGCCGTTGTGGCTTTGTCTACCCCCACCCCATCCCATTTTTAGAAGCAAATCCAAGAGTAGGAAAGAAAACCAGATTGCTCTTTTTTTCCCCCAGCTCACTTATTTCTCAGACGCCCCAGGCAGGCACACTCAGTTAGTTGACTGCTTGCATAGCCTGAACTTTTGCTGCAGGGTTGAACATTTAAGAGAGTACAGCTGGAAGAAGAAAGTGAATCTTGGAATCATCTCGATCTGGATCCCCACCATCAATTACTTGAACAATAATGGGAAATCACTTATCCTTTTTGAGCCTCAGTTTCCTTTACGGAAAGGAATAGAAGGTACTGGTTGATTTCAAAACCCATCTAAATCCTGTAATCATGATTCTGAGATAAAAATCTCCTCAAAAAGATCAGTTTAAGAACTTGTGGTACGTCTAAATAATTCCATACCATGCAGCAAACAAAACTCGTACTGTCAAAAATATTGACTGACACTGGAAAGACTCATTTTGGGGAGTCAGGGAAGGTAGAATTTCTTTCCTCCTGTAGGGATTGCTGTTGTGTGAATGGGGACTTCTGCAGCCCTTTTGTTACTATAAGGAAAGAGACTGCCTAATGTTGGCATGTGTATGAAGGAAGTGAAAGAGCCCTAGGACAATGTGTGAGCTCCTGGATTCAGCCATACCTGAAGCAGTAATATTCCTATGTCTTTCAGTTAGATAAGCCAAAAACTGTTCCTCCTCCTGTAGGGATTGCTGTTGTGTGAATGGGGACTTCTGCAGCCCTTTTGTTACTATAAGGAAAGAGACTGCCTAATGTTGGCATGTGTATGAAGGAAGTGAAAGAGCCCTAGGACAATGTGTGAGCTCCTGGATTCAGCCATACCTGAAGCAGTAATATTCCTATGTCTTTCAGTTAGATAAGCCAAAAGCTGTTCCTATTTTTTTTTAGCTTAAGCCTATTGAAGATCAAGTTCCTATTAATTGAAATAATATTAATATAGTGTATGCAGCCAAATTATGTGGAAAAAATATTTATGTACAGAAAAATACTGGAAGAATAAGCCCCAAAATATTAATGGGGCCAACGCTCTATCCACTGAGCCAAACCGGTTTCGGCCCTCCCTATTTTTTTTAGCTTAAGCCTATTGAAGATCAATTTCCTATTAGTTGAAATAATATTAACATAGTGTATGCAGCCAAATTATGTGGAAAAAATATTTATGTACAGAAAAATACTGGAAGAATAAGCCCCAAAATATTAATGGTTGTTAGCGTGGGTGATAATATTAACAGCTATTTTTATTTTCTTCTGCATACTTTTCAGTATTTTCCAAAATACATATCACTGGTATACATTTTTAATGTTATTGCAACACACAATTCCCTATGATACTGGGAGAGATTTCATATATATATTTGATTTTTTACAGTGAGGAAGGGAGAGGGATAGAAAGTTAGAAACATCGATGAGAGAGAAGCATCGATCAGCTGCCTCCTGCACACCCACTACTGGGGATGTGCCTGCAACCAAGGTACATGCCCTTGACCGGAATCGAACCTGGGACCCTTCAGTCCCCAGGCCGACGCTCTATCCAGTGAGCCAAACCAGCTAGGGCACTGGGAGACCTTTCTATATTATAACCTTGCCTTATTTGTTGGTCCTTTTATATGAGTAATAGTTAAGATTTGATACACTTTTTGATGTTTCTTGTGGAATGGGTCATTGCTCAGGCCCGAAATTCTATAGGGGTGGCAAACTTCCTGTAAAGAGCCAAATAGTAAATATTGGAGGCTCTGTGAGCCATGCAACTACTCAGTGCTGCCTGTATGGCAGGAAAGTAGTCCTAGATAATTTCATGGCTGTATTCCCATAAAACATTATTTAGGAATACCATAGTTCAAATTTCATATGATATCCACATGTCGCAAAATATTCTTCTTGTTTGGATTACTTTTCAACCATTTATAAATGTAAAAACCCATCTAGCTCACAAGTCGTACAAGGGCAGGTCCACATTTGGCCCGAGGAATGGAAGTTTGTTGACCTCTGCTCTACTAACATTAGGATGTCTGTCATCACCTTCGCTTTTGGTGCAACTAGAATTTCTGTGACTTTCTGGTTGAGTTTCCCTCAGGAATGATCATCCCACAATGCCTGGCATGGTTTTAGCAAGCCTCTCGGGTTTGGGTATTGTGGATGTTTATGTCTCCACAGGCATTTGTGTTCTTCCCTTTCACTGAGATGTCTTCTTGCTTTTTCCACTCTTCACATTAGAGGCAGTGTCCCCACACCTCTGCTCAAGAGAGTGGCCACAAGGCAGTTCTAGGGGTTCTCAAGCCGTATTTTGGAATCTGTTGAAGCTAATCGACCTTAAAAGGATTTTTTTTTCTTACATGCTGCCAGATTGGCTTTCTACTCCATAATGATCCCTAAGTGGGATAAGTTTACTGCTCTGTCAAACATCTTACCTAATAATAGACAAACATGGTAATTGACCATACCTTCGCTACGCCTCCCATTGGCTAATCAGCGAGATATGCCAATTAACTGCCAACCAAGATGGCGGCCAGCAGCCACGGAGCTGGAACAAGCAGGAGGCTTGCTTGCTCCAGTGATGGAGGAAGCCAAGGTTCCCCGCCTGCTGCGGCCGGCTCTAAGCTACACTCAAAGTAACAAAGTTTCAATTATAGAAGGTAAATAAACCCCAGATACCTGCTTTCAGCAGGCCGTGGCCACTGAGCTGGAGCCTTGGGTTGCCCCTGGCGATGGAGGAAGCCAAGCCCTGGCCAGCTCTGAGCTCCACTCCAGGCTACAAAGTTTCAATTATAGAAGGTAAATAAACCCCAGATACCTGCTTTCAGCAGGCCGTGGCCACTGAGCTGGAGCCTTGGGTTGCCCCTGGCGATGGAGGAAGCCAAGCCCTGGCCAGCTCTGAGCTCCACTCCAGGCTACAAAGTTTCAATTATAGAAGGTAAATAAACCCCAGATACCTGCTTTCAGCTGGCAGTGGCCACAGAGCTGGAGCGCAGGAGGCTTTCCCTCCCACCCGCCCTGGCCAGCTCTGAGCTCCACTCAGGCAACAAAGTTTCAATTATAGAAGGTAAATAAACCCCAGATACCTAAACCAGCCGGCCCCCATCCATGCACCAGGCCTCTATCCTATATAATAAAAGGGTAATATGCAAACTGACCCTAACAGCAGAAAGACTGGGAATGATTGGTCACTATGACACACACTGGCCACCAGGGGGCAGACGCTCAATGCAGGAGCTGCCCCCTGGTGGTCAGTGCACTCCCACAGGGGGAGCTCTGCTCAGCCACAAGCCAGGCTGATGGCTGCCAGTACAGTGGTGGTGGTGGGAGCCTCTCCCGCCTCCTCAGCAGCGCTAAGGATGTCCGACTGCAGCTTAGGCCTGCTCTCCACTGGCAAATGGACATCCCCCGAGGGCTGCCGGGCTGCCAGAGGGATGTCTGACTGCCAGCTTAGTCCCAATTCCCCAGGGAGCGGGCCTAAACCAGCAGGTGGTCATCCCCCAAGGGGTCCCAGACTGCGAGAGGGCACAGGCTGGGCTGAGGGACACCCCCACCCCCCCGCCAGTGCACAAATTTTTGTGCACCGGGCCTCTAGTCTATATATATAAAAGGCTAATATGCAAAGTGTCCCCTCGGGAGTTTGACAGGGAGACCAGGAGTTCAATTGCTCACTATGATGTGTGCTGACCATCAGGGGGCGGCGTGGAATGAAGGAAGCTGGGGAAGAAAGCCTGGCAGCTGGCAGCCAGGGAAGGAAGGCCCTGGCCGGCAGCCTGAAGACCCCAATCAGACCTGATTGCCGGCCAGGCCTAGGGACCCTACCCGTGCACGAATTTCGTGCACCAGGCCTCTAGTATTAAATAAGTGATCAGTCAGTGGCAATTTAAATCTTGTAAAGAATTTCAATTTGGGAACACTTTTGAAATTTCATTTTAAGAAGGAAGAGAAAAATAAAAGGGTTTGCATTGATGGCTACCATGATGTGACAGTTAAGGCTGTTTCCAGCTATGACTAACAACAAACCTAAATGATAGTGGATACAAAGAAGAAAAGTCTCAGGTCACAGGAAGCCCAGAAGCAAGTATTATTGGTGTTGGTTCCGCTTCTCTAACCTGTGACTTTCTTGATCCTTCTGATATGAAGGCTGTTGTAGCTCTAAGCACTGTTTTCAAATTCAGGGAAGGAAGAAGGAGGAGGAAAGAAGAAGGAAGCACCAGATACATGTATCCTTCCCAGAAACCTTGGTAGATAACAGCTCATAATTAACACTGACAGAATGGCATCATGTGACTACCTCGACTGCAAGGGAAGCTGGGACGGCAAGATCTAGCTTTTTCAGTCTCTGTGGTGGGGGGTGGCAAAAGAGAAGTGAGTTAGGAAGAGCTGCTGGGTTGCATAACTTTTATGTGATAGTCAATAATCCCCATGGCAGGCAATGCTGTTTTACCCTACACCAGTGGAATGGCCACTCGAGGAAGCATAGACTTCGTCAGTCTTGTGCAATGAGGAATCCCCAGTCCCTAGCACATTGCAGTCACTCAGTAGATATTTGCAGAGTGAATGAATGCCTGAGTCAATGACAAGAACTCTTGGAAACTCGTTGTTATGATCTATCCTCTTTTGGACAAGACACCAACAAAGAATCCTTTGGTTCCCTCATGCCCCTCTGATCTTCAAACATAGTTCAAAGCTGTGCTATGTGACAGAAGGACCCCGCTCACAGCTTGGTCAGCTGTCTCTGTCCACAATTTAAGCCTGCTGAGGTCCTACTTGTTCACAGATGTCTTTCTTGACTGGTAAGGGGAAATGCAATGTTTCCACCATCTTGCCCAGTTCAGAATGAAGCTTATTTAGTGGCTACCTGGAGCTAGAAATCATAATATATTAAGACAAAGGAGATAAAGATAAAGGGGGAAGGGGGGTGGGAATTAAATTCTCTTTGGCCTGACTTAAAAAAAACCCAATAAAGGCGGGGAAGTACCACAAATATTCATTTAACCCTTCCTATGTTACAGACACAATGCTGGAGATTTTACATATGATTATTGACACTTTACTGATGAGTAAGAGAAAGTTCACACAATTAAGCATGAGCCTTTGTGAAACATCATGGGTTAAATAAAACAAGATAAAAAAGGGAAAAATTAAAATTACCAAATGCCAAAAATTGGTAAATAGTGCTTTAACAGGGACAGCTTAGCTGAGTATTTTAATAAGCTCTTCTACCTTAAAATGACCAGACAAATTAAAAGAGAAGGATACAGAAAATCAAAGAAGAAACACCAGTGGACAAAAACTTGATCACATTTTTGGAGGAGAAGTAGGTGGAGAAGTGTGCCTGAGTCAGCAGAGAGAGAAAGCTGCCCCCTAAGATGCCCACTGTCCCTTTGAAAAGGAAATTCATATTTATAAGTATATAAAACCAACAAGGAGAATAGCTAATAATAATCTTTATAATATGTAATGAATGATTATTATATTCCTGGTACTTCTCAGTGCTTTACATCTATAATCTCATTTAATCCTCACCAAGACCTCACACGTAGGTAAGATTATTACCCCCATTTTACAGATGAGGAAATGGAGGCACAGAGAAATAACAAGACGCTTTGAAATTGGATCAGAGGACAAGAAAGAATTCTTGGAAATGAAAAATGTGATAATCCAAATAAAGCATTTAACAATGCCTCACCCATAGTAAAAGCTTAATCAATGTTAATTATTGTTTTGGGCCAGGGGTCCTCAAACTTTTTAAACAGGGGGCCAGTTCACTGTCCCTCAGACCGTTGGAGGGCCGGACTATAGTTTAAAAAAAAACTATGAACGAATTCCTATGCACACAGCGGCGGCAAAAACACCCGGCGGGCGGATAAATGTTTTCGGCTGGCCACATGTGGCCCGCGGGCCATAGTTTGAGGACCCCTGTTTTGGACCATTTACTTTCTGGTTCCACTTTCTTTTCCATTATTGTTTAGTGATGTACACCTAGGTCTAAGTCGGAGCACCCTTTATGTTACAAGCTCTTGTTGGACAGAGGGTAAGATTTTAGAATCTTGGATTATATCACAAACTCTAGTCTAGATCCTTCCTTTGAAGGGAATGGACACTGAGGTGAAGAGAAGCCCATGAAAAAGGTCAGTAACCATTATGGGTGCAACCAAGAGTAGAGCCCTGGTCCCCTGGCTCCTGAGTTACTGCCCCTCCAGGTAATGCCTTTTCTTGGTTCAGCCCAGCAGTGGACATGCAGGCGTGTCAGCTCAGCCCCCTTTTTTCAGGAAACACCCACCACTCCCTGGTTCCATGATGTCTTAAAGGGGATGCCAACCACAGGTGCCATTAGAGCATCCTCATTGCTTCTGGTCAAGGGGCCAATGACCCACAAAGAGGCAACAGGGGCCTTTCCCAGGTTTGGGATATAGACATTAAAATAAAGAAGTCACTTTTCACTAGGGTTGGTAGTATAGAAAAGGGAAAGTAATCTTTTCCCTTTACTCATCTTAGGTTCCCTAGCTGGGGTCCTCTAAATCAGACAGGCCGAAGATGGATTAATAGGAGAAGGACAAACAAATTTATTAACAAATGCATTACCCATATACATGGGAGTACCCAGCAATGAGTGACCCAGGGAGGCAGCTAGAAATGGGGATTATATATTCTCTGAGGCTAAACAAAGAAAGGGGTTCGGGCCAGGGAGGCAAGTTACGGGAAGGTGACCAGGAAAAGAATAGTAAACAGAGTTGTTTAGTAAGGTAGTCATGCAGACGTAGGTCCCTGCCTTCTCCATTGATAGAGCTGTTAAGAGTCTTTCCCTTCCCGGTGCAGAGGGAGGCATCCTGACAAATGGAAATTTATAAATATGAATTTCCTTTTCAAAAGGACAACGTGTGTCTAGAGATCAATCAGTCCAGTTGGGACAGGAAGCCAGGGGATTCCGGAAGGGAGGGCTCCAGGGAGAAAAATGGAATTGGTTATGTATTAATGGGAAATAATGTGGTAGGCACCTGATAAAGCTGACGGCACACTTGGAAAAAATTTAAATATGGGTACCTAGAAAACGAAGCAGGTGAACAAAAGGGAGGCAATTAACTCCAGGAAGAACGAACGGCTGTACAAGAAGGGAAACATCTTGGCTCAGCAATAAGCAATTTACACCATTTTAATAAGGTTAGAAAATGGTGCCGTAACTACCATATCGGTAGGATAAAAATGAGGAGATAAAAATGAGGGAAAAGAAAGAACTCTGACCATTCGCAATAACATGGGTAGACATGGAGAGCATTATGCTAAGCAAAATAAGCCAGTCAGAGAAAGGTAAATATCACATGATCTCACTCATTTGTGGAATATAATGAACAACATAAACTGATGAACAAAAATAGATACAGAGACAGAGCAGCATTGAACAGACCGTCAAACTTCAGTGGAAAGGCAGGGAAGGGGAAGAGGGGTAAGAGATCAACCAAAGGACTTGTATACATGCATATAAGTCTAATAGAGCGTTGGCCTGTGGACTGAAGGGTCCCAGGTTCAATTCCAGCCAAGGGCACATGCCTGGGTTGCAGGCTCGATCTCCAGTAGGGGGCGTGCAGGAGGCAGCTGATCAATGATTCTTTCTCATCATTGATGTTTCTATCTCTCTATCCCTCTCCCTTCCTCTCTGAAGTCAATAAAAATATATTTTAAAAAAAAACTTCAGAGGGAAGGCAGGGGAGGGTGGGGGTGGGGGTTAAGAGGTCAACCAAAGGACTTGTATACATGCATATAAGCATAACCAATGAACACAAACACTAGGGGGGTGAGGGAATGTGCTGGGAGGTGGGGGTGGCTGGGGAGAGATCAATGGGGGGAAAAGGAGATGTATGTAATACTATGTGTACTACTTTAAACTATAACAAATTTTTAAAAAAGAAGAAAAATGAGGGAAAGAGTGACAGAGACAAATTTTAATCCTGTAACAGGAAGTCAAAAGATAATGTCTAAAATGATAAGGAATAGAAAAGGCATGTCATTTAGATATATGAAAAGAAAATAATTACCAGATGAATTAGGAAAAGAGCTGAAATTTTAGAGCAAAAAGCTTAGGGGTTTTGCTGCTGTTTAAAAGCAAAACTATGTAGCTCTTAAGACCATAAGTAGTTACTATTTTAAATATATATAGTATCTGTAAATAGTAAATATACAAAACCATATATACTATTATTTTATACTAGAGGCCTGGTGCACGAATTTGTGCATGGGTGGGAGGGACCGTGGGAAGTTGGCCCACCACAGGAGGTTGGCTGTGGGAGCACACTGACCACCAGGGGCAGCTCCTGCGTTAAGCATATGCCCCCTGGTGGTCAGTGCTAGTTATAGCGACTGGTCGACTGGTCGTTCGGTTTTTCAGGTCGCTTAGGCTTTCATATACAGATATAGCAAATATGTACATATATATTCATGTTATATATTTCAAAAATGTATATATTTCATTTTATTTATTTTATTTTTTACATTTATTTTTTAATCCTCACCTGAGGATATTTTTTCATGATTTTTAAAGAGTGAAAGAGAGAGGGAAAGACAGAGAGAAATACGGATGTGAAAGAAACACATTGATTGGTTGCCTCTTGCACATGCCCCGACCAGGGCCCAGGGCCCAGGCTGTGGAGGAGCCTGTAACCAAGGTACATGCCCTTGACCGGAATCCAACCCGGGACCCTTTGGTCCGCAGGCTGATGCTCTATCCACTGAGCCATACTGGCTAGGACCAAAATGTACATATTTCAAAAAAAGTATGTATTAAAATATAAGATAATCAATAGTCCCCAGAAGCCATAAATGTGGGTTGTATATCATGACCTTAAAAATAAATCAATTATCTTACTCCATTAAAATGAGGCAGTAAATATAAACACAAGAAACCAAGAACTATGTCTCCTTTAAACACCAGTCTCTGTGAACACAATGAAATTTAGTGATATAGAAAGAAGAAAAGGCAAGAAGAAAAGGAGTTTTCATTAAAAGCAACCTCTCTACTACTAAATGGCCAAGAAATACAAGGAGAGTCTTTATCTTGATGGTGGCCCTGAATCCAGCGAAGGGGGGGTAGTCTGTGAGCAGGCAGGAGCCAGGTTCCAGCCCCATGCCCTTTAGAACATCATGCTCAAGGGCAGAGCTGAGATTTCAGTACATAAAATATCAAACCTCATCAAAATAATAGCTATGAAGGTGTGTGCATGCATCTGTGCCAGAGAAAAATGAAGAGTTTCCATTTTTCAGGAACTCGATATTCTCAAGTCTTCTTCCCTGGGCGCAATTACCCTGTCCCTGTGACCCCAGCCCTCCATGTCCTGCCAGCAAGCGTGGGACATGTGTGATGCTACCAGTTCTGCCCTGGAGGCTAAGAGAAGATTCCAGAGAGCACTGCTTGGTGCCCCTTTGCCCAGCTGACCTCCAGAGTCATGAGGGGCTGATTTAACCCCGCCCCGCTACATCCCATCCCTGGCCTAGAGCACTGCTCTAACCTCATGGTGGGAGTGGGGGGGAGCTTTCCCACCAGGAGACCACGCGAGGGCAAAAGATCAGAATGAGAATGACGGATCCATCCTGTGGGAGTTGCCCATGCACAAATACCAGAAAACCAGGACCTTGTGGTTATAAGGGACAGAATCCCAGTCAGAACCAGCACAGGTTAAAGATGGAACTCATCCACTCTATTAACCAGGGAAGTCCAAGGGGTAGCTCTGGCTCCACGCATAACTGTTTCCCACTGTCATTACTCTCTTGGTCTCTGTCTCAGTCTCCACCTCTCAGTCTCTAAGGCGCATGGGATCCCTACTTAGCACACAGTCCCAAAAGAAGGTCCTCTCTTCCCCCGCAGCCACAGAAATCTTAGAGGATGGGTGTGGTCTCACAGGAGACTCCACACACAGGCACACACACAGGCACACATACACAGGCACACACACATGTACATGCATGCACACATACACACTTCTGGAACAATCACGGTATGAATCATTGCATGGACTCAGCCTGGATCATGAGCCCAGAGGCGCGGTGGTGGGCACTTGGTTTAACAGCCCCACCAGGTAGGGCACAAACAGTTCCCAAAGCAGACAGGCCTGTCTGTTACCAGAGAAGGGAGAAGGAATCACGGGCAGGCAAAAACGACAGAAATCCATATTCCTAAAAAAATATAACTTAAGCATAACTATGACATAAGCATAATCACATACTTAACAGAGTGTTATTCTTGCAGTAAGTAATTATCACCACTACCAGGAAATCAGTGAAATCCAGGAATAAGCCAGGAATAAGCCGCTATCCTGGGCCTTTTCAGATTTCCTCCTTTTGTCATTCTAACCCGGCCGCATTTGCTAATTCCCTATTCATTCTCATAAAATCAGATTCCCAGTCATCATCAGAGCTCTTTCCAGTGAATACTGCGGCCTGAGGTTTCTCCTTCTCCCGGTTGGCAATTGCTTAGAGTACATAGTTGAGCCTCCCTGACCGCATTTGGCAAACTCTTGCTCTGCCTATTCCTGTGGGATTTCACAAAGAAACCTGCAGATGCTGGAACTCAGGGAGTCAGCTTGTCTTCAAAGGTTTGCCCGTTTGTTTTTATACTGAGGTCATCGGTTTTCTGATAAGGCAGGTAGAGCCTGCGAGTTCCCATGATGGCAGATTTCCAGTGCTGGCTGCACACTATCTCCCAACCCGGAGACACTCTACCGTGCCACCTTGCCACCCTCCCATCAAAAGGTGGAGTCCTACCTCTTCTTGAACCTGGGCGTCTTGTGACTTGGTTGGCAGCACCCAGCACCGCGGAAGTGATGCTGTGTGCCATGGGTGGGGATGCCGCCTCCCCCTCGTCCTCTGGAATACTCGCACGTGGACCACCCAGCTGTCCTGCAGGAAGTGTAAGCAGCTGGGGCTGCCATGCTGGGAGAAGTCCTGTTACATGGAGAGGCCCGTGTGCGCACTCTGGCTGGCAGGCCTTGGCCTCTGCGGCTCCCAGCCCGTGCCAGGCACCAAAATGAGAGTGAGCACACCTCAAGATGATGTCAGCTCCCAGCTGTCAGCCACACCCAGCCTTTGAGCCTTCCCAGCTGAGGCCTCATACGTCACAGGGCAGAGAAAGGTCCCTGCTGTGCCTTTTCCAAATTCCTGCCTCACAGAATCCATGCAGGTAATAAACAGTGGTGGTGCCTGAAGCAGCAAAATTAACTCTAACCATCGCCTGCACAAACCTTTCCGGGGGCAGACCGGGAACTCAGAGCACCATGAAACTGGCCCACGGTTCTGTGATCCCCAGAAGGAAGCCCGTGCAGAGTTACCGAATTCACAGATGGTGAACGCGCAGAGCACACGGCTCTGGAGTCGGCATCACTCTACACGCAAAGACACTGAGTCTGTGACCTTTGAAGTGAAGTCAAACAACAGTCCTTTTCTTCAGGGAGCAGAGTGGAGCCTAGGAGCTACATGTCAGTCCGGGTTGGCTGGGATTGTATGATTTAGAGGCAGATGCATGTCACTGCTTCATGCCTTGTCCAGGAAGAACAGCTAGGAAGCTAACCATCTCTGTTTGTGCTTCCGTTCTACTATATAAGATCCACTTGAGGTAATGCTTCATGCTTGGAGCTCCCTGGGCCAAAGTGATGAGTTTGAACTGTGTGCTGGCCATTTGAATTCCTGGGGCCCAAGATGAGGACTTTAATTCTTACAGGACGGGTTGCCTGTCCTGGAAATGCATGTATCAGCTCAGAAAATGAGCTGAGCCAGGGGGCCTTGGTTAATAGGAACCAGATTAACATTATCAGTAGGTCCTGTGTCTCCAAGGTCAGACTCTGAGTTTCCCTGATGACTCTCTCCGCCACCTTGGGCAAGTCCCTCAGGCTTCCTGAGCCCCAGGGTCTCATCTGGAACCCCAGGATCACCAGTGCCTCTCTTGTTGGTGTGTTAACACATGAATGAAGTTGTGCATGTAAAGGATTGAAAGCGTGCTTGACATGGGGCAAGAATTCAATCATGTGGGCTATTTACACTAATAAAAGAGAAACATGGTAATTAGTGTACGACCGCTACCCTTTTCATTGGCTAATCAGTGAGTATATGCAAATTAACTGTCAGCCAAGATGGCGGCAGGCAGCCAGGCAGCTG
>NW_005362626.1:5760419-5786190 GCF_000412655.1 Myotis brandtii | reverse complement strand
CTTTTGTGTACCGGGCCTCTAGTCTACACTAATAAAAGAGAAAGATGCAAATTGACCATACCTTCGTGACACCCACCAGCCAATCAGGAGTGAGTATGCAAATTAACCCAACAAAGATGGTGGGTTAATTTGCATACACAGGTGCGGAGCAGCTGGGGGCAGGGCAGATGCAGGCGTTCCACACACCCCCAGCTGCTCCAGGCCTCTGGGCAGCATGGGAAGGCGGAAAGGTGGCTCTGGCCAGAGCGAAGGCGGTGCCGGCAGCCAGGGGAAGGAAGGCCCATTCTTGCACGAATCTTCATGCATCAGGCCTCTAGTAATAATATGATATGACATAATACTATGTGGTTGATATAACCATGTTCTCCTATAAATCGTAATAGTGTCACGGCTAAGAGAGGTAGGCTTTGGATCCAGAGCACCTGGGTTCAAAGGCTGATTACCACTTGGTAGCTAGGTGACCTTGGCTAATTCACTTAACCTCTTTATTGCCTCAGTTTCTAACTCTGCAAAATGGGGATAACAGAAGGACCTACTCAAAGGGTTGTTGGGAGTTAACTTACACAAAGCCTGGAGCCCATGCCTGATACATAGTAATCAGCCAATAAGTTTTTTTCTTTTACTAAAGTATTTTTACTATAAACATGTCCTTTGTTTTATATTTTGAAGCCTTTCCAGAGTCTAATAGCTAGGATGTTGCTGTTAGATCTAAAGAAACTGGCTTATACTTAAGGCCAAAAGTTAGGGTGGTGATGGTGTGGCATTGGCTTCCATCCTCCGGGCCTGGCATCATGAGGCTTCAGAAACACTGACTAAATCTGCAAGTCTCATGTGAGGCTCCATTATGAGCATCATCACTGACTTAAAAATCACACACCTTTCCATTCAATAGTCTAAAAAAGCCCACAGGTGCGCATAAGCAATCACAATATTTAAAATGGCTCCACATAATACAAAGCCAGGCTTGCAGAAGTCCAGAACCCTGATCCTTTAGGAAGGTGAGCACCCACAATCGATCCCCTGCCTTTCCCCATCTCTTCCCATCTCCCTCTTGTTTCCTTCATCTTTATAGAGACACGACTGTAAATGTAAGGTATACAACGTGTTGATTTGATACACTTACCTATTGCAAAATGATTACTACCATAGGTTAGTGAACACCTCCATCACGTCGCATAATTACCATTTCTTTTGTGTGGTAAGAACACCATCTCCTCTCTTTGCTGGCATAATTGATACCCTGGCCCTACTCCCTTTCAACCTTCCACATTTCTTTCTCCCTGAGAACTAGAGAGAACATGTAAGTAAGGTCATCGCTTTGCTGACCCATTTAGAGGTTGGGGTAGGTCTCACCATCTCACGTTTCAGGTCAGGAGGGAAGAGTTCAGTCCCAAAGAGAGAGGTGGAGAGCCACTGGCAACGCCCTCCTGAATGACTTCTGAATGAAGGGGGTGTAGACCCCAAGCTTCCTGTGGTTTTTACTCCCAGGTTGGCCGCTTGAACTTGCACCTCCTGGTAAGCACGTCCACGCCCATTCCGGGTTCACCCTCATCTGCTCTATTTCTCTGGCCCCCACCATCTGTCCTTTGTCCAGAGAGCTGCTTGGGCAAACAGAACGGTGGGCAGGTGGGGCAGGAAAGAGCCCTAATTACCCCAACAGAAAACACAAGGCGAAGATGAAGGGCCTCGGGCTGGTTTACAACAGGGTAGGAGCAGGGGGCAGGAGCCTCACCCTGCAGGGCCCACAGGAAGCCGGAGAGAAACTGAGTTCGCCACGCTAGGCATGTCATTGGCTCTGACTGGTGTGCTTTGAAGCAAAGTCTCATAACACGTTTCAGCAGCCACTCAGAGAAGCAATAACATCAAGTGCGGAATCAGTGTAACTCTGTCCTGTGCTAGATGGCCTTATAGTGAAACGTGGAGATTTTTCTTTTTTCTTTCTTTGCCTCCTAAAAAAAAATAAAAAAAAAATAACAGCCCTAGCCGGTTTGGCTCAGTGGATAGAGCATCAGCCTGTGAACTAATGGGTCCTGGGTTTGGTTCTGGTCAAGGGCACATGCCTGGGTTGCAGGCTCGATCCCCAGTAGGGACTATGCAGGAGGCAGCCAATCAATGATTCTCTCTTATCATTGATGTTTCTCTTTCTCCCTCTCCCTTCCTCTCTGAAATCAATAAAAATATATTTAAAAAAATAACAGTAGTCAGTGACCATAGAAATACAGCTTTGCTCTTGTGGGTTGGTTTGAGGCTTATCATGGCCAATCGGGCTCAGTCCCCGGACTCCCTCTCCTGATCCCCGCCTCCTGAGGCTGCCCGTGGTCAGCGGGAGCCTCTGCACAGACAAAACCAAACCAACAACAGGCACGGGACAAAGGCACTCACTCGGATGCCTCTTCCTTTGGAAGACTTTTACCTCTGCAAGCGAAAGGTGTGGACTTTAGAATGACGGTGCTCGTACTAACTACAAGTTGCAGATTTTCTGGTGGCATTTGCTTATGTAACCTGAGAGGTCAGCGGCCAGTGGGCGGTGTCTGTGGTTTGCAGACATCTTCAGCGCAACGGGGAGAGTCTGAGAATCACCCAGAATTCGGAGTGGAACTCCAACACGTCACATTGTGTGCTTAAATGACGAGGGGACGTGATTTAATCCAGATCTTTCCCTTGCAAGCAGTGATCAAAAGTAGATTTTATGTGAAGCTTCAAAAGTTGTACATAGTAAAGAACCACCACTGTGACCCTGTCCTGCTCTGGACTCCCCTTCGCCCAAGAGAAGCCCTGGCTCAGACCCATGGAGCCTGAGCTGTCTCCCCAGACTCTCTAGGTTGTTCCCTACCCCCCGCCTCTGGCAAGAGTCCCACAAAAGAAAATTGAGAAGTAATTATGGAACACTGTCTGTCGAATTTCCTCTTTGAGGGGCTGCCTGTTGGTAAGTGGTTAGGAAACCAGATGGAGTTCCGGGCACCATCGAGGGCTTTTCCAGTGTCCCACCCTAACTCCAGAGCCCCGAGAGGCTCACCTGGCTCAGATCAGCATGGCTATTATGTCATAAAACGTCTGGAAAAGAGGGCAGAATATTCTATTCCCAGCTATGAGAAAGCATCCTGGGTGAGCTATAGTTTAAATATGGCCCAATGATTCCCTGGTGATGGGCAAAATGCATTTGTCATTTTATAGAATACTAGAGGCCCAGTGCACAGATTCGTGCACCACTGGGGTCTCTCAGCCTGGCCTGTACCCTCTCACAATCCAGGAACCCTTGGGGGATGTCAGACTGCTGGTTTCGGCCTGACCCCTGCAGGCCAGGCAGAGGGACCCCACTGGTGCACGTTCGGGGCTAGGGAGGGGCCACGGGAGGGCTCCAGGGCATGTCCGGCCTGTCTCGTCCAGTCCCGATGGGCGGGACCCCAGCAGCAAGCTAACCTACCAGTTGGAGCATCTGCCCCCTGGTGATCAGTGCACATTATAGCGACTGGTCGACTGGTCGAACAAATGGTTGAACACTTAGCATATTAGGCTTTTACTAGTATTATATAGGATTGTAGTCCACAAAATACTAGTCATGTGGCAATGAAAGCTGACATTCTTGAGAAGATGCTTCACAGTGTGACCCAGGATGTCACACAGATCTGCCAATTTCCACACCAGTATTCAGGGGAACAAGGCCATGCAAGGCCAGGTGGAGTGGGGCAGGGAAGTACGGGCTGCCCTGACACACAGCCTGTCTTCTCCTGGGCACCCCGGTTGCCAGCAGACCTCCCGTACCTGACCTGCGCACATTACCGTTTATGTTTGCATCACACATCTTAGGACAGTTGTGAGTGACAGAGACATAACTCAGGCTGCCAGAAACAAAAAAGGGAGTTCATGGTGGATGTTACTAACACGTCTGGGTTGCTTTGGGCTTTAGACATGGCTGGACCTGTTGTTTAAACCATGTCATCATCAGCCAGCCCACCACAGGAAATGTAAGGAGACATTTAAATACCCACTGGGACAGAGGAGATCCCCAGCCCACAGCCTTTCCAGAGCTGGGTGTCTGGCAGGCAGAGCACATTTTACCAGAGGAATAACGATGTGAAGAGCAATCGGGTCCCAGGCTGCCCACGGTGGCCTACTTAGCCCAGCAGGGGCTGAGCCGGGCGATGGGGAGTCCTTGCCATGGAGAAGAGCAGTAAAGAAACAGGAGAGCAAAAAGCCAGGGGTTCCCACCTTTGTTGCTGCCTCTAGAATGCACGAAAAGAACAGTGGGCTGAATGACTGGGGAGACAGGAAGTAGATGGCGAAATAGTCTCCTTCTGCCTTTTATAATTCTGAACGGAACTCGTGGCCCTGGTAAGGACTTGAGTAACCACAGCACCAATTCTGTGCAAAGTCCACTCTCACCTGAAGGCATGGGTGTGGAGGGTGGGGCTCGCTGTGCGGATATGTATGGAGGTGCGTGAAATGCATGCAGTTAGCTGCTCTACCACACCCCGTACATAAACGGCACCTTCTTCATTTTTTAGAACACACACCTAATTGGTTGCTGCTCTAAGAGAAATGACAAGAACATCTGTCTCAGGTATGTGGGCGGGGGAAGTCCCCTCACTCCCCGTGTTATGCAGAAATTCCCTGAACGAATGTTGTCTAAGAATCAGGGGCAGAGCTTCTGGTATTCCCTGCAAATAGCAACAGTCCTACCAACTGCCTGGCACTGTTCTGGAGACTGTGTATGTGATGACTCATTTCATTCTCACAACAGCCTCGGGGTGAGGACTGTTACCATATCCCCGGCTCACAGGACCTCTGCTAACAGGTGGCGCTTACCCCCCATGGCTGCCTCCTAGCCCCCGGCCCTCCACCTGGTGCATGGGAAGCATGGGACTGCCTGTGCTCCCGGGCCCTGCAGGGCCCGCAGGTCAGGAGCCGCTCCCCAGCCACAGGCCCTGCTCTGCACCCCAGGAGGCTCAGCTGCGTGTGGAGGGTGGGGTGGGACTGGCCCGGGAGGAGGGATAACTGGCCCCCACCGTGAGCAAGGCCCACTCAGTGGAGTATAGGAGGATGGTGACCTTCAGCTATAGATGGTTTTTTACCGACATTTAGGAATTGAGGACACACAAAACTGAATTCATAAACCAACACAGAACCTGCACTAGGTGAAGGGTCAGAGGTCACCTATTATAATGAGAATAAAAAAGTTGAAACTTGCAAAGTAATGAATAAGCACCCTAAAGGAGCCTGGAGGGTCAGCACTGAACTGATAGGATGAGTGCAAGCACCAAGGGTGGCAGGGGCCCCAGAAAAATGTGCTGTGGGTAGAGCCCTAGAAAGAAGGTCCCAAGGACTTGCCTACAGAGACCCCCGGAGCTGCCTTGAGTTCAAGCAACTCTCCATCCGTCTCCAGGTGAGCCGTCTCCACAGCTGCCAGGCGCCCGAGGCTGCTGGGCCACATTCCCAGACACATGCACCCACACTCAAAGCCCCCGTGGCTGGAGGACATGCCAGTGAAACTCTGTTCTTTGCCTTGGAAAGCGTGCAGCTTGCACAATCCTACGCTGTGCCTTTGCTCTGAAGGAAGGGACCACGGGTCAGACCATCCCGCCAGTTTGCCTGCAGCTCATCCTGTCCTTCGTGGGAGGGTCCCAACCTGCACTCGAGACGCCCACCTGCAGTGCAGGGGCTGATGTTCTGGGCTTTGTTTTGTTTTTAATGTGGGGTGAGGAGGAAGAATTACATCTAAACTACAAGGGCACTATGGAAGCCAGGGGAATGTTCCAGGGATTGCCTTAATTAAAAACAGGAAGCATTTTCAAGGATTTTTCAAGAAGCCTTTTCCGGATAAAAGCAGGGTTTTAAAAACACCACCCTGAGGAAGAGTTCCCCTCACGGACTAGTGGACCCCAGTTTGGGAAGTGACTCCCCTGCCCTTTTCTCCTCCAGAGCGTGGGTTTTGGACCCACATTGTAGACTTACAGATTCAGACCTGAGGAGCCCTGGCAGTGTCTGTTGCTGGGTGCCCGGAACCTGCCGGAGCTGTCTGCACAGAGCCCATCAGTCCCCATTACAGGTTAGTGGGTGACCATTGTCCTGGCTTCCCCTGGACTAAGGGGTTCCCCAGGGTGCCCAAACTGGCACAGTCCCAGGCAAACCAGGATGCATGGCCACCCTAACGTGACACTGAGACAGAAATGACTCCTTCATTCACTCCTGTCCACCCCACCCCCTGGGTCCCCCAATAGGACTCCATTAAGAACTCTGCGGTCTTAGTTCTTTGACTGTCTCAGCTCCAACGAACTTCCTGGGACTTCCTCCGCCAAATTACTGCTGGTGGGACCGCTGACCAAAGAAGAACATAAAGCTCAAGTCCTAATTTGATCAAACATTTAATTGCAATTTTATTACCAATTCAGTGGAGAAGGGCTACAGGGAAGGGGTGGCGAGCCTTTGGCGATGTGGTGGGATGTGAATGCTTTTTTTTTCTCATTCCCAAGGCCCCAGCTGTCTGTATAGTCTGGTAACATATTTCTTGAGAGTCTGGTCCCTGGCCAAAGGCCTTGATTTCCTTCCAAGTTGCTGCTGTAATTTATAGATTAACAACTCTTTCCTCTTGCGGGACATTGTTTGATGAGCTGTGTACAGTGCTCTGTGTTGTTTATCAGGGAAGACTAACAAAGCCTGGCATGTTTACCTTGCTTGAAGAACCGTGGCTGTGCAGAGACAAAGGCCCGCCTGACTCATCGCTGCTCCCACGCGGACTGCTCTCCTCCTGACCCTGTCCCCAAGCCCCCCGCCTACTTCTCTCGGGGAATAAACGCTGGGGATACTGTGTCCTTCCCAGCTGACTTTCCACTTTCATCTTTGTCGTTTAAAAAATCTGCACGGACGAGTGAAAACCAAGATTTCACCTCTCTGTCTGTTTTTGACGACACCGGCTTGACTCTCGGAGTCTCAGGCAGCAGAGCCACGGGAAGGCCACTGACAGTGCCTTCCACCCACCCGGGGCCTGCTCAGGCCTCTGAGCGTGCGCTGCCCTGAGCAGCCTGTTCTCAGGCAGATTCGGGTCCAGTCGGTCTGGAATGGGGCCTGACGTGCTGCATTTTTTTTTTCCAGGCGGAAATATATTTATTTAATTCTGTATTCATTATAGATATGTGTGGAAAGGAGCACTAGGCATGAATGAAGTAATGAAAAGTCACGCGGTAATGAGACTTAAGGTTAATCCGTTTTGTAGGTGGGCCTCTTCATTATTTCTGCCTCTATAGGTTCACAGGCTTTGGTGCAGCGATGCATTGCGGGTCGTGTGCAGTGTGCAATCCTAAAGTCTTTTTCACCACGTGGATTTTTACAGTGACCACTAAGCTGTATATGTGCATTCCACAGGTTAAAAACAGCACGAGTGATGCGCTTGGCTTTTGGCCGAAAGGACAGAACGGCTGGAATGAACACTCCAGGTAGGCAATGGCATGCTGCATTTCTAACCAATCCTCGGCGACGTCGATGCTGCTGGCCCAGGGGCCACATGTTGAGCACGGACAGAGTGGAGATGCCCAGCACTGAGGGGCCAGGATGAGGCTCACAATCAAAGTCTTCGTAAGACACCCTATCAGCGTTCTCTAGACCACGGACTCTACAACTCGAGAGCTTCTGTTTCTTCACCAGTTAATAGAGTTAATTAAATGTGGTTATGGTCATTAACTAAAAATTTAATCTCCACAACAGCCCTATTTAGGTATGGCTTAATACTTTTTAAGTTTCTCAACAACATTGTGTAGTTTTCAGCGAGGAGGTCTTACACAGCTTCTGTGAGATTTTTCCTGGTTTTTTATTTTAAAAATCATTAGATATGAACCGGTTTATATACATAAAGGACCCTGGATACTCACTACCCGTGAAAGTCTTGTGTTCATGACTTTCACTTACATTTTCTTAAAACATTATTTTAAAATTCAGCTGAGCAATGGCTTCCTGGTTTGGGGCTTATCACCATCCCTGAAACATGAATGTTTTGGGGACATTGGGAATCATTGAAAGAAAAGATAAAATTTCACAGTAATTCCCCACTATTGACAATTAGCTGCCTGAGGAATCAAAGTGCCCTGAGGGGGAAAAAGACAGAGCTATGGAAGAGATCACGTTTGTGGGAGATGAAGCTGGGGCCGGAAGGTTATGAACCTACCAATGGACAGACACAATGACCGCATCACCCTGGCCCTCCCTCTCAGCTTCTCAGATGCTTCTTAGCTACAAACATCCCTAGGTTTGCCTGCTCTCCAAACCTGGGAGCACTTTAGGATGTGAGGTGCAAACAGTTTATCAATGGTGAGGACTGCACATTCTTGTCTAAATGTAGGACTTTAGTACCACTTTGCTCAACGTCAATTTCTGCCGTGGAGCGGAGCTGCGAGTAATGGCTGCTGGTGACCAAGCAAAGGAAGACCAGCGGGGAGGCCAGGCTACGTGGCCAGCAGATGTGATGCCCATTCTCATTTACATTTCCTGTTCTGCCCACTCAGCAATAACATTAAACAAGAAAACAAACGCTGAGTTCTTCCCACCTCTGGTGAGTGTAGCACGGGAGGCACTTTTCCTGTTTGCAAAAAAGATTGATGCTTTGCATCGCTTCTCTCTCCATGTGAGAATTTGAACATAAATATGAAAACCAGGTCATTACCGTATCTTAACAATCCAGCTGTGTGGGCAGTTCTCAAATAACCAATAGGGTGTGTCTCAAAAATCTGTTTTTATGTCACTTGTCCGGCATATTCTTTCCTGCATGAGCACATTCACAGGAGATAAACTTAGTCATGAAGAAAGGGATGGGTACGGTAACACTGAATAAAAGGGGTCTTTTTTGGACATTCCATGTTATGTAACACTGAATAAAAGGGGTCTTTTTTGGACATTCCATGTTATTTTATATTAGTTTCAGGTGCACAGCATATATTAGACATTTATAGAACTTACGAAGTGATCCCGTCTGCCCAAGTCCCAATATGTCTAGTACCTACCTGGCACCATCCATACAGTACAAGAGGGTTTAAACTTAAAAAAATGAAACAGAGATGCATGTTTTCTATAAGCAGTAACTGCAGAAGAGGCAACTAGTTTTAAAATCTTAATATTTGTTGGATCTTCATAAGAGACTGCCTTGCAAACCCTTGCCTCTCCTATTCCATGGGAGAAGGCAGGAAAATGCCCCTTAAATGAGGCAGTCCCAAAGGGAGGCCTCTGAGCTGGGATTTCAATAGAATGAGAGCCACAGACCAGGATAACCAACCCCCTAACAGTTTTTTGAATTGTAAATAAGTGGCTGATGGAAGAAAGAGATCTGAGGAAGCAAATGCTCTGTCTCCTCAGATTACACCAGAGTCCCCCTCCCCTCCCAGGGACGGGGAAGAGGCACAGCTCAGAATGAGTGTCCAGTGTCCGGCCCTGGCTTAGGTCTCAGGGCCAGTGCTGTCCTTTCATGCCTCTTACCTTCAGGACTTCAGCCGCAGGTGAAAATGTGAGCCCTGTCCTTCCAGGCCCCAGGACAAGGTGACGGCCATGTGGGGTGCAGTGGGGGTCTTTGCAGGTGCAGGGCCCATGGTTTGCTGGGAGCACTGGTGCTTGAACCCAAGTGCTTCGTTTTCATCAGCTCATGGACAGCGTCGATTTTAGGTGCAACAGCTTTTCCCTCTGCTCTGAGTCTGCATCCACCGAGAAACGGGGAACCTCAGATATTCTAACCAAGACAAGGTGTAGCCCACCTGAAGAGTTGACATTCTGGCTTACACATTGAGTTTGGGTTCTGAGCACCATCTGCAGGAGCCTCACCAGCTCCCAGTTCTGGCATGTTCAGCAGACTCCCAGTCCAGAATACCCCCTGCTGCCCCTCCCTGACCCACAAGTGGCCAGACTAATCCAGAATACCCTCCCTGACCCATGAATGGCCAGTCCAACCCAGAATACCCTCCCTGACCCACAAACGGCCAGTCCAACCCAGAATACCCTCCCTGACCCACAAACGGCCAGTCCAACCCAGAATACCCTCCCTGACCCACGAGCGGCCAGTCCAATCCAGAATACCCCCCTGTAGCCCCTCCCTAACCCACGCGTGGCCAGTACAATCTAGAATACCCCGCTGGGCCCTCCTTGACCCAATCTTCAGTCTCTCCCTCAGAAGTCAACCTCTTTTTGATTCAATAGTGACCCATTTAAATAAAAGGCCTAACACAAAAAACTCAGGCAAATATGTTTAATTTTTTAAAATAACTGATGGCAAAATAAAATATTTACATCACATCATACTGTGTAAACATGTAAGGTCTCTGTACAAAGAAATATACATGCAAAATAATGTAAAAATTTAACTGAAATAATAGAAGAAACAATACACAAATAAAAGTTGTGAGGTTACGAATACACATCCAGTTCTGAATCCAATTTATTTTAAAAAGTTTCTGTACAATTTTACAAGAAACAAAACCCAAAAGAATAAATAAAATATATTGGAAGCTGCAAAGCTTAGCTACGCCACTTTATGGCTCAAGACCCAGGTGTCTGGCTGGCTCGGGAAGCGGGCTGGCCTCTGTTTTAGTGTATTTCACACAACAAAGATAAAAAGACATCCAGAAAAATTCAAGCGTGCCCAGAACCCCAGCGTCTATTGTGGAAGGCCTCCCCACACCAGCGCTAACTCTGCCCAGTGACAGGCAGGGGGCGCCAGCTCAAGGCTGCGAGTGCTTAATTGGCTTGTATTTCTTACCAAAAGCTCCAAGTCCAGCCAATTTGTGTACAGAAAGTTGAATGTCAAAAAGTCTAAAAAGTAGTAAATGTCCAGACTGATCTTGGGGAAAAAAATAATACTTTGGCATTCTGAATAATAGCATAATACATTTTAAAACATTACCCTATTATCCAGTTTTATATTCAGAGTATGAAATCACTTTTTACAGTCCTCAAAACTGACAAGTTTCACGAAGAGTCAAGTCTCCTGAACGGATGGCACAGGGCTGCGACCCCCCCAACCCCCCCGCCCCACCCGACACACGCACAAAACCATAAAGCTCACCGTACGAAGTATGTGCTTTTTCTATATATTTATTACAGGTACAACAGAGGTCTTCATAAATAGTTGCATAAAATGTTAAAGCCACAACATTGCACATGATATGAAATAAAACCAAAAAAACCCCAATGAGTGCATTTACAGTATTTTCATCTGACTGTATACTGCTCAACAATCTGATTGACGGCTTGGGGGCGGGGCAATGGGGTAGGGCCCAACCTGATGTCCTCAGTGGATGGGCAGAACCTTCTGGCCCCCAGAGGAAGCCCAGGCAGGAGTGGGAGAAAGGCGGAGGGGGGAGAGAGGGGGGAGGCGGATAAGGGCAGACTGAAGGCAGGACCAGTCTTATATACAAGTAAGGCCTACATTTCATCAGAGCAAAACAATTCATTCTATTTTTATGCAAAAGTTTGAGGTTGAATGCACATTTCAGAAGCCCAGTCTGGCGTCCCTGAGAGACGCACACAGACCAGGTGGCTGGGAAGCTCGGAGCCAGGTGGACGCCAAGCTCCGCAGCAGGTGCGGGGACGGCCGCCGCTGGGGTGCGTCTTCCCCAGAGGTGGCAGTGTCTCTGTTTTGTTCGTTAACACCAGTGGTTGAACATAGGCATTTCGTTTCCTTGAATAAGTCTTGTAAAATGTTAAATTTGCAAAATTCTATGTGTGTTCGTTTAAAAAAGTTTCTTTTTTTTATTTTTTGCAGGAACCTGAATAAAAGACTGTGACACAGCAATGCTGTCTCGGCTCTCAGAGCGAGAGAAGGTCCTCCACCCAGCAGGCTGGCAGCCGCCCGCACCCGAGCCAGCTCGCTCGGAGTGCGGGCTCCACACGGTGCACTACGGCAGCGGAGCAGTTATGTTGGCTCGTGTTTCTCTCCGAAATTCAAATTAACAGCTGATTGGCAGGTGAAAGAGAATGAGAAAGAACTTCAAGACAGGTCAAACCCGAGGCAGAAGCCTGCTCTGCAGGAAGTTTTTAACGCTACGGATAGGTCGAACGTCGTTCTGGTGTTTGCGCCGCTCAATGAAGGAGGTCAGTCTGGACGTGTCGAGGACGCCCGTGCCTTTGCCGTGGCCGTGGCCCGCCTGCAGCCACTGCTCCTGCAGGGCCAGCGCAGCCGAGGGACGCCTGGCGGGGTCCTCCTGCAGGAGGAAGCACACGAAGTCCTTGGCCTTCTGGCTCACTCCTTTAAAGTAGTCATCTGGGAAACTAAAGTCTAGTCGGCAAATGTTCAGGCAGGTCTCTTCCACGCTGTCGTCCAGGAAGGGAGACACGCCGCTGAGAAGGACGTAGGTGAGCACTCCAACACTCCACGTGTCCGAGGTCAGGGAGACCGGGTTCCCCAGGATGATTTCGGGGGCTGCGAACTCGGGGTTCCCCAGTAACTGGTGGATGTAGTAGGTGGTATTGAGTTGGACAGCATCTCCAAAGTCGGCCAGTTTAATCGTCGGCGTGGCTGAACTCTGACCCACCAGGATGTTTTCGGGCTAGAAGATAGGATAAGGCAACCATCATTTTCCCAACACCAATCGTTAGCTGAGGCATGATGCTCACCAGGACCTGTGACGTCGACCGGAACAAGCTGTTCACGTGCAAAACAAGGAGGAACTCTTGGCAGGCGCTGAGGGAGGAAAGGGCAGCAACACGGGAGACCCGCCCGATGCGGCTTGGACCAGCCTCCCTGGAGGTCGGTGTGAGGCAGCGCGTTCAATATGCCGGTGTAGGAAGCTGGGTGTTCCTTTCCCCTCCCAGCATGAAGCAATCCTCTCCCTTCCTTACTCCGTCACTGAACCAGCCCAGCAAAACGGCCAGACTTTCCAAAATCCCACGAAACGTGTAAGAGCTCAGATCACCGAAAGCAAACTCTTAAACACAGAGTGGAAATCAGTGTCCCCAGTCCCCCTGGGGCACCTGGCCTGGCTTCAGAGGACCAGCGGAGAGGCTCCCATACGCTTGGCCGAGCCGCGGTCACACTCGCTGCCGTCCCGAGAGCCCCACTCACCTTGAGGTCCAGGTGTGCGATCCTGCAGTTGTGAAGGTATCGGACGGCCTCCAGCACCTCCCCCAGGTACGCCCTGATCTTCCCTTCGGTGAGGTTTCCCCATCGCACCACGCAGTCCAGGAGTCGCCCCTGGTCAGCCCTGCGGACGCAGGAAGGGGTGTGACCATCAGCATGGGGCTGCTGTACTTTGGAGACCTTTCTGGTCTAATACGAAACAAACACAGCATCTGTCCCCTCTGTCAATGTGCTGTCGGTGTTTCAGATTCTACCTCCACCCGAAAGCACGGCTGGATCAGGAGGTGATTTCGTGTTAACGTCACTGTGGAGATGCATGTGGGGGACAGGGCAGCTCCACCCTTGGAGGGAACTGGGAGGCTCCTGCCCAGTGGTCTCCACTCAGACCCTGCCTCCTGGATGTGAGGAAACAACGTGGGCCTCTGCTGAACGAGGGAATGAGGTGCGTCCTCCCCAAGCCTTAGTTTTGTCATCTGTAAAATGGGTGATGGGAAGGCTCTACAGATGATGTAAGCAGGTACTAAGGCAATATAGTAAGTGCTGCAGGATGGTCTCAAAAGTCTTCCTACTGTGAATTTACTTTTAAAAATTACAAAACACATATACAAAAACAAAAAACAATAAAACATTTATACAGTGCTGCTCATGTGCAGGGGACTATATACCTTCTACCAATTCATTTAATCCTCTGAGAAGAGTGTTTTATTGTCCCCATTTTATGGATGAGGAAACTGAGGCACAGGAAGGTATGTAACTTCCCAAGGCCACACAGCTCATAAGTGAAGGCGGGAATTGCGATGTGGTGGTCTGGCCCCGGCCTTTCTGAACATCGGTTTACGGTGCCCACTCTGTTTGCAAAACAGAAACTTATAGGAAGATCAATACTTGTCTGGTAATGGCGAGTAATCACGGAGAATTTGTTAGTAATTTGTTATGAAAATAAGTCCTATTAACCCTATGGTGAGGCCCAAATGTTTTGTTTCCCAGTGAAAAGAAATGACGGCTGAATGCACTGAAACTCCTAAACCCAAAGTGGAGGGCTGGCCGATTTCTGATGAGGACCGACGGGCGGTTCTTGTGGAAAAGCCCAGGAAGACAGGCAGTTCTGAGTCTTCAGCGTCTAGAGCTAGAAAGGACCCAGTCAGGCGCCCAAAGGGGCCAGGGCTCTGCTTAGACATTGTTTAGCCTTAGTGACCGTCTGAAGTAGCTGGGATTTAAAGGATGCCCAGGCCCCACGTGATGGACATGCCCTTTGCACGTGATGACGGCCTGGGGGGGGGGGGGCGGGGGGAGGGGGGGCTGCCCTCCTCCCTCCGCCATCTGACAGGTTTGCTGCCCCTGAGCGCGGCTGAGCAGGCCCATGACGGGCCGGCCGGCGGCGGTTTCAGCAGTGCAGCCCTGGGCAGGGAGACCCTCCGGAAGCGCCCCCTCCCCAGGCCGGTGCCGCTCAGTCCTGCGGCAGCCTTGCCTCTGACGGCTGTGGGGTGGAGGCACGTACCAATTCTTCAAAAAATAGGAATATGAGAAACAGAAACGAATGCCCCATAAAAAGGAGGAATCGGAACTTAAACAAGGCTGAATGCTGCGATGTTTCACAGAGCCCAGGATGCTCTGGGGCAGGGCTTCCCGATGCCGGTATTGCTGACAGTTGGGGTGTCCTGTCACCCCCATCCTGAGTTGTGACACCGAGAAAGTCTCCAGACACCACCCAATGTCCCCTGAGGGACAAAACTGCCCGTGGAGGGCCCCTGTGCTCGGGTCACACGCCTCCTTTGAAACGACTGAACCATTTACTGAGATGCCCGTGGGGGACCAGCGGGGCTGCTCTGGTGGGAGGCCTCCCCTCCAGGGGTGACCTTGCGGTGAGGAGCCCGTCTCACCCTGACTTCTCATTGGCCCTCAGTGGGGATGGGCAGGAGCTGAGGGGCATGACTGGTCCCGGGCTGAGCTTAATGCCTGAACCTTCAGACAGAGCAGGTGGCGAGCCCCTCCCAGGGCGTGTGTCGTCAGAGGCCTGGAGTCCTGGAGTCCTTTGGGGACCAGGGAGCACCCCAGGTTGGCTGAGACCACGCAGGAGCCTGGACGGGGCTGGCTTGCCACTTCCTGTGGGACCGGTCATACGCATACGAAAGTGGTCTTTCCACGTTTACTGGAAGGCTCTAAAACTGTGGTCTGAGAGCAGGCATGTTTTTTAGAAGTTCTGTGAATGCTGAAATCCCAATTTTTACTCGAAATAGCACTTGAAGTTGAGGTGGAGGGCAACAGAGAGAGAGAGCCCGGGGTACGCACATTTCCAAAACCAGGACGTAGCTGGTGGGGGTCTCGAAGGTGTCGAGGAGGCCGACGAGGAGCGGGTGCTGGACGTTCCGCAGGACGCCAAGCTCGTGGGTGACCTGGTCGCGCTTCATCAGCTTCTTGTTCACAAATTTGGTGGCCACTGTTTGCTTGGTTCCCTTCTGATCACATTTCTTAACGACAGAGAATCTGCCCCTGGAAAACAGTTGGAGAAGAGCTTTCAGGATGCCGAGCCAGCCCTGGAGAGAAGGCGGGATGCGGCGGCCTCCCACGCCCGTGCCCGCGCCGGAGCCCCTCGCTGCTGACACCTTCTCCTGGGTTGGCAGGAGTCCCCTGCTACCCGCCTACGGCTCCATGTATAGCTGGAACCCGAGGGACACATTCAGCCTTTCTCAACCTGGACTCCATGGGAGAACCAAGTCCTACAAGAAATGGTATGGATGACGCCTCCCAGATTTCCCCACGCATGGGACACGGCTGGTGGTCCCCGAGGTGCAGGGCAGGAGTCACCCACTGCATCCATGGGAGGCTTACGGCAGTGGGCCGTCATTCTCTCTGGAACCTGAGCTGAAAACATCTTGTTACTTCCAACGTTTAGTACTGAACGATGAACACAGGTTGCTTTGCAAATGTAACACCTCTAACTCCCAACCGGCTCACACACCGTTTACCTTCACTGTCTACTGCCAGTGAGCTGCGTCCTACCCGCTGCTCTCCCGAAAGGGGCTCGGGTCGTACCTGCCCAGCTCGGCCACTTCGCTGTAGAAGGAGTCGAAGTTGTCCTTCCAGGTCACCAGGATCCCGTCGCTCCCTGGACCTGCAAGAGGAGCAGCACCTGCCTGAGCCTGGTTTGTGGGGCGGGCGCGTCTGGGGAGGAAGCCTGCAGACCTGCGTTGCCCCACGCGCAGGCACACCTGGCTGCCCAGTGTGGGCGCTCACCGCCAGGAAGGGGCGCTGGGCTCAGCATGAAGAAAGACGGACTATGCGACAGAGATAAACACACACTTCCTCCTCCGTGACTGCCCGCTCCCCCTTCGTCTGAACTCTCTCTTAATTCCCTTAGTTTTCCCTCCTGACTCTTATTTTTAAAAAAGCCACCTGCATAATTTGTGACATTTCTTAAAAATGAGAATGTCGGGGGTTCTTTACTCTCAAATTCAAGGCTTCCTTTTTTGTGCCATGATCCCCAAATCATGTTACTTCCTTTCTTTGACTTAATGAGGTTAAAATATTTAGCATTAATATATGTGGGATAAAAATTCTAAGACAATTCTGTTTATTGTCTACACACAGGGAGCTCTGGACTCAATGCACCTTTCAGTTCAGATTTTTATTTTCGCTCTTGGATGTGACTTCCAATACCTGGTGCAGCTACAGGATCAGCGAGAACCCACATTAGCCCTATCACACATTGGCCACGGGCAACATGACAGCTGGAGGCCAATCAATACTCACTGAGCATCTCCATATGCCAAGTGCTTGTACGGGCAATCTGAAAGGCTTATGATATGGGTTCTGCCTCACAGCTTAGGGGAGGAGTGGGAAAGGGCCTTGCCAGGCAGTAGAGAGAGCAAGGGCTTAGACCAGAGACTCGGGTTCCACCAAGGGTGCCTGGAGCACGTAGAGGGGACAGGAGGACACGCCCACTAGAAGGCCTGTGAGGTCTGAGGCAGGCACACAGCCTACACAGGGCCAACCACCTTCCCTCCTTTCCTTACTTCCTTCTCACTCACATCCATGCGACCAAGTTAGATTAGACTCTTAGAGCCAAAGCGTCAACTGAGTGATTGGATTAAAGAGAAACTGGGCCCCTAGCCAGTTTGGCTCAGTGGATAGAGCGTCGGCCTGTGGACTGAAGGGTCCCGGATTCGATTCCAGTCAAGGGCACATGCCTCAGTTGCAGGTTCCTCTCCAACCTGGGCCCTGGTCCGAGCGCGTGCAGGAGGTAACCAATCCATGTGTTTCTCTCACATTGATATTTCTCTCTGTCTTTCCCTCTCTCATCCACTCTCTAAAAATCAATGGAAAAATATCCTCGGGTGAGGGTTAAAAAAAAATAAGAGAGAGAGAGAGAGAGAGAGAGAGAGAGAGAGAGAGAAACTGGTACAAGAATGTGTTTTGAAAACTTGAGCACAGAACACACCTAGTTCCAGTTGAGAGGTTGGCTCCAGTACCCAGTGGCCAGAGTCAGAGGCCTGACCTTGTGAGCGGTGCCTAGAGGTCAACCACCCCAGGAAGCGCCAGAGCCCGGGTCTGTCACTCGCAGCTCCTGTTAAGACCTATTTTCATGTTTCCAGCCGTGACGGGGGTGGGGGCGCTGGGCTTGAGCCTCCAGTGCAGGGGTGCAGCTCACCTAGAACCCTCAGGCTGGCCGAGCAGGAGGCCGATCCCATGTCGTTCACAGCGATGCACGTGTAGATGCCGTCGTCATCGGTGGTCACGCCCACGATCTTCAGAGAGGCCTCTCCCAAGTCACTGCCGCACAGAGAACACACCTCGCGTCAGAGAGGCCCAGCCCCGCTGGCAGCCTCCACCTCTCTCCTTCGGGGTCCAGAAAAGAAGGAGCTCAAGGGCTGATGAGGAATCTCAGCGGAGGTTTAATTTTAGTTGCACACCCAGGTACGGAATGTCCCCTCGGGGGAAGCGTCCCAGTGTGAAGGCGACCATGGGCTCAGCGATGTCAGTCCCAGGGGAACCTGCCTGTGAAAGCGAGCACATGCGAGCTGCCCTCACCTGTAGGAGATGCTGTAGTGGCCGTCGTTGTTCAAGGTGTTGTGCTCAGGGCCCTTCCAGGTGATCGAGGCCTTTGGGCGTCCACAAACGCGACATCTGAGAACCACGGTCTCCCCTGCCTCACACGTGACCTCACTCAAGGGAATGACGAATTCTGGGGGAACTGCAGGAGAAAGGAGTCAGTACCGCCGGTCCTCTGGGCCCCCTCCCTCGCCCACCAACACTTTCCTACAGACAAATGGGACTCAGTTGCTGCCTGAGCCCAGCGCTCCTTGGAAAACCCGTCTCCCTAGGCTACACGTCTGTGTCCTGAGACCTGTCCCCAGACCCGCAGCCTGTAAGACCGGCAGAAACGGTAATGGCACTCACCGTCATAAATGTAGTTGGGACTGAGAAGCTGAAAGGAAAAAGCACACAGGCATTAACCAAACACGGCCGACTGCGAGGTGTATCGCTTTCCCTCCAAGGCTACCCTAACCCATGAAAGAGGAGAGAACACGTCTGGGTTCGCCTGGGTTTCATTCACAATCGGCCACATGTTCACTCCTTTCAATGCACTTGAGCTTCCTGTCATAAGAATTTGGGTGGATTTGAAGCACAAAAGCACTGCTTAAACGTGGAGATGTCTGTCTTCCCCATCCTACAAGCTGAGTCCAGCTGTCCCTGGACCTTTTCCTTCTGCAGAATGGCCGTGTCCTCACCCAGCGTCCCCAGATTCCCAGGCAAACCCCCGGGTTAAGGCAATCTGATTATCAAGAGCAAAGCTGACTGGAGCCTGGAAATTTCTAGAGCCATGACCTGTACCTCGGCATCTGGTCACTCCCCGTGGCCTGAGGAGGCCCGAGCCACAGTGGCTTTGCTCTATCCGCTTCTGAGAATCTCATCTCCGCTCCTTCCAGGAACCTAATAGCGTTCTTTGTCAAAGGCAGGCGTGCACCTGGGAGTGTCCACGTGTCTACCTGGCTCCTTAGAACACATCACATGCCTGTGCCAGCCAGCAAAGCCCCCGAGAGCCTCTGCAAAGCCCACAGGGTCTGCTGGCGGGGCTGAGAGAGGTGGCGTGTGGTTGGCACGTGGCTGCCAAGCAAGTCCCCGGGCCTGCGCCAGCCCCTCCTGCCACCGGGGACGACACAGGTCCTGACACTGGTTCATGGGACACTCGGTCTCACCTTCACAGATACCTTGTTGCCAAGTCCTTCCCGTGACTTCCGATAACCGTTCTCTAACTTGCCTTCCCGTTTGCCGTCTTTATCTTTTTTCTCAGATTTTTTTCTTAAACGGAGTGCTGTGTGCCAAGATGTTGACTTCCTAGGGGAGAGAGCACACTGTTTAGTGCTCTGCCTTCCCAGTGTTCGGCGAGGATCCGGGAAGCGCTGGAGAAAAGCTGACTGCTCAACGCGTGCAGATACCAGGCGGCGGCGAAGGCCAAGGGCACGCTCCTATGATTCTCAACAACCGAGATATAAAACCACCACTTTCTTAAGTCAAACAGGAAGGACTGACATACAAAGGTGCCTGGGACGGTAGCTTTATGCATCAACTGGACTGGGCCCTGGGTGCTCTGCAGTTTGGCCAATTATCCTGGGTGTTTCTGCATGAGGTTAACTTTTTAACTGGTAAAGCTGGTAACTCTTCATGCAGTGGTGGGCCTCATCCCCTCAGTTTAAGGTACGAATAGGACGAAAAGGTCGTCTGCTTTGAGCAAGAGGGAACATTCTCCAGCAGAACGCCTTCAGATCTCATCTGCACCACAGGCTCCCTGGGCCTCCAGCCGCTGGCCCCACTGCAGATTTGGACTGGCCGGCCTCCATAATTGCACGAGCCAAATCCTTATACTAACCACCCTCCCCCCCGCCCCTCTCTCTCTACACACACACACACACACACACACACACACTCTCTCTCTCTCTCTCTGTATATATATTCTATTTCTCTGGAAAACCCTAAAACAGTGCCAAGGATATTTTTGGAAGAAACAAAGTATGAAATTGGAATTCTTGAGCAATGTACTAGAATTAAATATTTCTGTGTATCAAGGAGAAACAGGACAAGAGATTGTCATGGGAGACAGGCTTTCTGCAGCCTGAACTCAAGCCCGGCCTCCCTGGGGGGTGGGAGGGGCAAGCGCCGAGCCCAGCGGCGCAGCCTGTGCTGCTGACCCAGCCAAGGGCACAGCCGAGCGGGGACGGGGCCATGACCACCGTCGGCGCCTTTGGGGCTGGGTTTCTGGGCTGAAGCCTTTGGAGACCTCAAATGTCCCCAAGTCCTGCCATGCATCCCAGAGGCCAGGCCAGCCCCAGCCACAGCCGGAGGGGTTCAGGAGAGGGAATTTTTGAATCCAGCACCTGACTTTAGGTTTTTGTTTTTTAAAAAATAATATTTAATGCAGTAAAATTGTTTTCTAGTTTCCTAACTGATTTAGCCTTTCTGTATATGTAAAGGCAAGGTACCGTCCATCTTCACCCGCAGCTTCCAGAATGAGTATCCTCACTGACGTACGCCAATGAGTCAGCGGTCCTTGGAAAGTCCCCTTCCCCAGACATCCCGGGACTGAAATAATATCAAGGTCTGTCTAGTGCAGGGATGGCGAACCTTTTGAGCTCGGCGTGTCAGCATTTTGAAAAACCCTAACTTAACTCTGGTGCCGTGTCACATATAGCAATTTTTTGATATTTGCAACCATAGTAAAACAAAGATGTATATTTTTGATATTTATTTTATATATTTAAATGCCATTTAACAAAGAAAAATCAACCCAAAAAATGAGTTCGCGTGTCACCTCTGACACGCGTGTCATAGGTTCGCCATCACTGGTCTAGTGGCTTGAAAAAGCCATGCGTGTACAAGTGCAGGTCGTGAGAACCTGGGGAACGAGTCTGAGAGACAGAAAGCCATCTTCACTCGGGCCCACCCTGCTGGCGAGGAGCTGGAGCGGACAGAGAAGAGCTGCTCCCTCAGTGGCTTCGCCCCCGGGACCCTCCCCCGCTGCCCCCGCACTCACTTGAGGGTCCCGTCGGGGCTCTCCATGATGACTGCGCTGGTGTGCCCCAGGACGAAGCCCGGAATCCAGCCCTCGGCGGCGGGGCACTGGTCCGTGGCGGCGCGGAACACCAGAAACATGTTCTGCTGGTTGCTGGCCAGAATCTGAACGACCTCTCCTTGATAGACGTTGATCTCATCCTCCTTCACTGCCGTGTAATCGTGTGTCACCAACATGGTGGAGATGTTGCTACTGCTGCTACTTTCACTCTGGAGGGGCGGAGACGGAGAGAGAAAGGCAGAGGGACCTGAAACGAGGCCCACCCACAAATGCACGTGTCAGTGTGCGTCGCGACAGGACCACTCGGAGCTCGCTCACCAGAGTCTCTCTAGAAAGCAACTTAGAAACAATCCGGAAAATATACCAGTGACGTGACGACACTTTACACTGGGAAGCTTTTATTCCAGTGCCACGATTTCAGCCCCACCTCCTGGCGCCTTTGGAGCGCGGCTCAGGTCTCGTGTTCATGCCATGTGGGGTTGTACCCACGTCACAGCAATGCCACTGCGACTACCACGCTCCTTTAAACAGTGTTATTACATGGAAGAGCTGCCAGCAGTAGCCCTTTCGCTCATTGAAGGATTGGAGGGTGGAGGAGCCCCCAAATCCGCCAGGAGAAAGTTCATGAGAACGCACATTCCAGGGTCCGGCCACGTCGCTGGCAGACCCGTCACTCCCACCTTTTCCCTTCCAGAATGCAGAACACCTAAAAGTAAATCGACTGCTACTCTGCTCTGAGGGAGACTGCTCCGCCTTCTTTGCGTGTCCCGTGGTGGGTGGCCCGCAGTGTCCAGCAGTGACCGACATGCAGCTGGCACTCAATACGTGTTCAGCCACGCAGTCAGCGAGGCAAGATTGCAAACGCAAAACAAGGATCATTGCTTAAGCCCACCTACGGGGCCCACAAGCTGAGTGGTATTGGCTGGCAAGGGGAAGCAACACAAAAGGCGGTATTTGTCCCAACCTGTCAAATGTTTACCGAGCGACCTTTGGTTCCGGGGGAGGAGGAAGAGGAAGCTGAGACCACTGCCGAATCCTGAGCTACATCCTGGCCAATCCCTTCTATTGAGTCGGGACATGGGGGATGGCGTCCAGTGCCCTGCTCCCATGAGCCTGTTCTCAGAGGTGGGCCTCATCCAATCAGTTGAAGGCACCAGCGGTGTGGCCTAGATGCGTGGATCCCAGGGCCTCTGATGATGCTAGCCTCTGCCTGGCCCCCGGACGCCCGGGACAGGTCCTGGGTCGGGGTGGATGTGACTGTGAGACAACCCTGCCACGTGCCGGTCACCCCGGCTACTGGGCTGCTGTCAGGACGGCTGGGGCAGGCGGCGGACTGCTGTCAACAAGCCAGCGCGCTGGGAACCGGCTCTGAATCCAGACCCGCAGGGATGTTTAAAGGAAACACAGGGGAGGGCCGCGCTGCCCTTCGTCTCACCGGGGAGACTGCTGCGTTCCCGCCCGCGGAAGCCCGTGCGGTCGTCGGTGAGCGCTGGCCTGTGCATAGTCATTTATGCAGTTTTATCCTTTCAGTGAGCATTTTAGTGTTCTGGCTTTTAGAGCAACAGCCAGTAGTTTTGCGATTACAAGGCCACGTTTGCTAGAAAAAGAGCAACCTCAGTGGCACAGCCGCTTTGGGTGACATCGCATGCCCGGCTTTGTCTCATCGTTGGAGTGTTTTTCCACAATCATGATAGCTATTGGTGGTTTCTGAACACGTCCTATGTACCAGGGTAAGTACAGGCCTCTACAATCCACCCGAATGCTCACCACCACCGTGCCAGTGGGCAGGACCGTCCCCCCTGATGGCGTGGGAGGCGAGGGGTTCGCCCTGGACACCTGGCCCCTGAGAGGAAGGCAGGGCTGCCGTTACTGCCGCCCAGGTGGATGTGTGCAGGGAGGTTGTGCATCACACTTGGGGGCTGCACAGTTTGGCCGATCCACATCCACTCCACTCTTGTTCTCTGTGGAACTTTCTAGAGGTGCCCATATAAAGGAGGAAGAAGAACCTGGGACGTGGGTCAGGCACAGCTGCCTGCCTGTCTGTGACCGCAGACAGTTCCCCGGAAGCCGTCAAGAGGAAGGAGGCCACTGCCGACGGCCGGGGGTAAGGTGGCCCAAGCGGGTGGGCACGGGGCAGGGCGGCGGTAACTTTTAACTGAAATACTCGAGTCTAGAGGCCAAACCCCCACCTGAGCCTCTAGCGGTCTCCCCAGGCCTCTAGGCATTTCTGTAAGGACTCAGCAACTCACCCACAACACTGGCAAGTTCCCCATTGCCTGCCACATAAGAAAAAGTGACCGACAGAAGTAAGAGGCAACTTTTGCAACCTACGACTTGCTGGATTATGTGCCACACGTGGCTGTGCCTCTGCCTCAGAGGGAACATCCTGGGAGGCAGCCAGGGGGTGGCCGTTACGGGTGGGCACCTGCGCTGGAGCGCCTGGGTGCTCATTCTGAAGCACAGACTCTGAGAACTCCTGGGTGCTCAGGGGATGAGCCTACGTGATGCTCCCTGGCTCATTTCGTAGGGGTCGCAGCTGCGAGCGAGGCCTGCATCAGAGTGTCCAACAGGTGCGTCGCTGGGCCCCCTGCGTCTCCTCCTGTGGCTGAAATCGGGTTCTGACCCTCACTGCTCACCGAGCACTGCAGACCCACCACCGGGCCAAGCCGCCCTGCAGCTCGTGGAACGGCACCGGAACATGGATACTGGTGATGGCCATGCAGAGGGTGCCTGCCCGGCCACGCGAGTTTGAGAATAAGACTCAGGGTAAATACATGTACCAAGACCCACTTCCTAATTCCTTCCTCAATTAAATATGGAGTTTAACAAGGTACATAACAAAAAAGAGGAGGACAGGATAAGGCCACGCCAACCCAAACAAGGAATTAATAGAAGTCCAGAGGAGAGACATGCATAAGCCAGATGTTTATATATACACATATATATATAAAGAGAGACACACACCCTTTTAGGGAAATGTATTTAAAAATGTATAAAGCAATCAAACATACACCCATTAGAACAGTTGTATTCCCTCACGCATGCCTTCAGGAAGGTGTTACGGGCCAGGCCATCTACCGTGTAGGAAACAGTTGGGGAGGAGAGTGAGGAGGCCACAAAATGGGGGGAAAATCCACCATGGCAACCTTTCTGCTTGAGATTACAACATAGGTGACAGGCAAAATGCGGGTGAGGATTCCTGGGGCGCCGCAGCCCGCACTGCGCCCCCTGCTGGACAGATGCAGACACGCTCCCACTCCAGCCTCCGCCTCTGCTCCCAGCGCTGGCAGGAGCCCTAAAGCAGTCTCTCTCTTCCAGAGTGAAACTGTGGAGGGAGCAAAACTTCCACTGCAGAGATTCCTTCCCCCCATTTTGTCAGCTTAGTTTGCTCTGAGTAGCTGTTGGAAGTTTTCTTGAGGTTTTTTTTTTCAGGTTTTATTATTTTTTCCCCCAGCAGATGAGTCAAAAATGCTGTAAAGATAATTTAAGGCATAAAAGAGCACAACCAAGCGATGAGCAAAAAGCGTATAAAGTGTAGGTTTCAAATTAAATAGGAGGCAGGCAGCAGGGACACTGACCCTCTAAAAAATGAGTGAGGAAGGCGGGACACAAAGGAAGTTCCAAGAGTCTGCTGGCTGGAAAACGGAAAAGACGTACAGACGCCGCGTTCAGAGGTTAATGACGGGTTTTCCCACATTAAGGAAACACAAACAAAGCAGAGAGCGAGTTAGTAGAGATGAGAGCAGCGCTGTCCCCGGAGCAGGGGGGTTAGGAGGCGTTTGTGTGGGCTCGGCTGTGGCCCGTCCTGCAGACGGCGGACACGCACGCGGAGCTACACGTGTCTACGTGGTCAGGGCACAGAGAGGACCGGAGGAGTTGATGACTGCAGGCGGCACGGAGAGCCAGGAGTTAGTACGGAGAGCGCAGCGCCGGAGGTTTAGAAGAGCTGGCGGGACAGAGGCAGTGGGGCGGGCGGGCGGAGGCTGCCAGGCGTTCTTACCCCATTGCTCTGGGTGGACTGCACGGACTGCTCGCTGGCCGAGGAGCACGTGCTCATGCGGTCCGTGTCTTTGCCGGGGGCCGAGTGGCGGTGCGCCTGCCGCTGGAGGGAGTCACTGTCCCCCGGGAAGGTGAAGGAGCCCGGCCGGCTGGCGGGGGAGGCGGGGATGGAGCTCCAGAAGGAGCCCCCCTTCTGCAGGGGGCTGCTGGGCGGGAAGGGCTCCTTGCCCAGTGGAGAAGGGAACACGGTGGCGAGAGGAGAGTTCAGCGGCGAGATGGCCCCGGGCCGGGGCTTTCCCAGGGGCAGGGAGCCCAGGCTGCTCCGCGAGCGGCCGTCCTCCGGGTGGGCCCGCGCCTCCTTGGCCTCCTTGGCATTTCCGTCCTGGCTGGCCCCTGCAGCGCTCCCGGCCGACTTCCTGGGGCTCTCGATCACCTTCATCTTGGGGATCTGCTCCGCTTCTCTCTCAGGACCTTCAGACGGGCCGCTGGGGGGGAGCCTGCCGGGCTGGCTGGGGCCGGCCTCCAGGCTGAGGCTGCTGCTGGGAGGAGGCAGTGAAGGGCCGGGAGTGGACATACCTGACATCTTGTCTGCCTCTGCCTGGCTGGAGGCTGCAGAGGAGACCAGCACGGGGGAGTGGTGTCGGACGGGCTGGGGGATC
>NW_005362626.1:5755616-5760395 GCF_000412655.1 Myotis brandtii | reverse complement strand
CGCTGTGGTTCCTCTGATACTCGATGGGTGATGTCAAGGCTGTAAAACATGCAAGACAGTAGAAAGGCATCAGGGAGGGCATTGAGAGAAGTTCCATCATGGGGCAAAGGAGGAGGAACACGGTGTGATCCAGAGGGAGTGCTGGGCTGACCCCCAGCCGCAGGTCATTGTCATGGCCGTCCTGCCCTCCAAGCACTGGCCATCCTGGAGGCAGCAGAGGACACCCCCCAACCCCAGACCCCGTACAGGAAAAGGTCTCAGTGCTGTCCATGAACAAGGTCAATGGACTCGATGGAGGGGCGGGCATGCTGAGTGGCTGGGGCAGGAGCCCAGGAGCAGGAGGGCAGAGTGAATGAGGACCTGGGTGCGGGGGACCCGCTGCCCGGGGGCAGCAAGCAGAGCCTGGGCCTCCCTGCCAAGAGGAAAGGAGTCATTGGCCAGAGGATCCCGGGCAAACTGCCAGTGTCAGCAGGAGCCTCGTGCTGCCAGGGGAGCCGCGCCTGGGGCTCCCCAGCACCAGCTGCTCCCACAGGGGAGGGGGTTAGGCCAGCTGCCGCCTGGGACCTGCGGGGAGCGGAGTCCCTTGGTCACCAGGAGGAGGCGGGAATGGACACCTCTGTGCTGCAGATCAGACATGAGAGACAAGGGATGGAAACGAGCTCCGCGCACTCCCTTCTGGGCCAGGAAGCTGTCTTGTCTCCCAGCTACAGGGATTTTGTTTGTTCCTAATCATCTGCAGGAAACTCAGGAGACACTAACACACACTCATAAAGTGTAAAACCTTTGAGAAGTACAACCACCACAGATAGGCCCCTCCGGCCCGGGAGGCACAGGCATGTGTGAAAAGCACTCTGGAGCCACATGACATTTCACAAACTCCGTGTCGGCTATGCATTTGCTCAGGTCAGGGTGAAACGCTTTTCTGCATGCACAAGGAGTCGTCGACCCTGACCCTACACATCCGATTCTAACTGCAATGTAAAAGGTGCCTGGCCACAATCTGGACAGGAGCTTGGAGTTAACACCCAGGCAGCTCATTACCATGTGGCCCAAAGCGCCGCGCCCTTGGCTTCTCCCTGAGTGCCTGTGTCCTGGCTCTTGAAGGTCATGCAAGGTGTGAAGGGGGTGTGGTGGCAACAGAGAAATTACAGCGTCCTATCGGACTGGGGCACGGACACTGACCATGAACATGGAGGAAAAGACAAAGAAAAGACATTAAATATTCAGCTTTGACTGAATCCCTGAAGGTCTTCCGTGATCCCCGAATTAAAAGAAGAGACAAAGAGAAGCAAGCTGTTTCAGGTCACGGACATGGTCAGTGCTTATCTCCAACGGAAGGGCAGTTGCTCCCCTGTAATCACTCACTCATATCATGGAAACTGGAAGGGCAAAAAATGTCTTGTTTTTTAATGGAGGAGAGAGGTGCAACGCAATCGAACACAATTGTTAAAGTTGCCCTGGAGAAAGCCCTCAATTCCACGTGCTGCCTCGGTTCCCCTCACACATTCCCGTCCCAGGACAGGGCTCTGGTACACATACAGTGGAGAACAGGTGGGACAGGAGGGAACAGAACAGCAGTGAAGGGCACGTGCCTGAGAGCCAGTCTGCTCAGAATCCTGATTCTGCCACCAACAATTTGGGGGACTTTGGGTAAATTACTGTTCCATTCCCTGCCTCAATTTCCTCATTGGTAAAATGGGAATAGGAGTACTTGGCACACAGAGTGGCTTTGAAGAAGGAATGAAGCAATATATGGACGGTGCTGAGGACAGTGTCTGACCCACAGCGAGGGCCACACTAGTCCTGTCATTACCATTCGTATGTGGCAGGAGAGAGGAGAGAAACAGGAGTGTGCACATTAGAGAAAGAAAACATGCCAGAAATAGAGCACACATTACCATTTAAAAAATTGCGCTGGTTTTCTAAAATCTGGTTGATTTCATGGATCCACGTCTGCCGGACACTTGGACTGGATGAATGCAAAACGAAGGTCTCCACCACATCGCCCGTCCTCGATGTCAGAGCAAATTTACAGGGGTCGTTTTCCACACTTTCCTCCAGGCAAAGGCAACTCACCTGAAAAGTGTTAAAGCGTTATCCCCAACAGCCAACAGGTGGAAGCAACCCAAGTGCCCATCACAGATGAATGTTGATGAACACGGTGTGGCCCATCCACACAATGGAACGTTAGTCAGCCTTAAAAAGCAAGGCCGTGCTAAAGGCCATGCTGACGCGTGCCACCACGCGGGTGAACCCGGAGGACACTGTGCTCAGTGAAAGCAGCCAGATAGAGACGAACACCGCTACGATTCCGTTAGACCAGGTCCCTGGAGTTGTGAAATCCGAAGACAGACAGTAGGAGAGAAGCTGCCTGGGTCGGGGGAGATGGAACGGGAGTTAGTGTTTCATGAGTGTGGTGGTGGTGGCTGCACAATGTGGGAATGTGCTGGATGCCACTGAGCTATACACTTCAACATGGCTACGATGGTACGTTTTTGTTACGTGTATTTTACAATAAAAAAAAAAAAGCACATTTATTCTTACTGGCCTGGTGCAAAGTAAAATGGAAACAACCACACTTTGGTGCCTTACCAGGAGTTCAACTAGTAGTTTCAACAATGAACCAGAAGTGTAGGCCTGGGGTTACCTGTGTTCAAAACTCCTGTACATTGACCCAGTGTTTATCATTTCCCCAGGAAGAAAATGACACCATTGAAAAACCTTGATCAATATAATACATGCTATAAAGTTATGTGTGACATGGCAGGTAAATATGTAAAACAATTTTCCTGAAGCAGACTATGTAAATTAGCATATAAAGAGAATTTCTATGGTGACGGAGTCATTTTCTGCCAAGAGACTTATGGAAAGAAAGGGTGAGAGGTGCAGGTGGTGGGCGGGTGGACAATGATGGCCATGGAGGGGCCTCAGGCCGGTGGGAGGGGCGGGAGGGGGTGTGAGACAGGAGAGGGCCTGCAGCCCAGCTTCATGCTGCCAGCTCTAATGCCTCCTCTAATGCCTTCCCGTTGCATGGACAGAAGACCTTCCCCAGCCTGAAGGGAAGGACACAGGGGGGCTGGAGGCCGACAGACGCCTCCCTGGAGAGCTGGAGGAAGAGGGTGTGGTGTCCCAGTTGTGTGCTGAGGCTTCAGAGGGTCTAAAGCAGGGGTCCTCAAACTACGGCCCGCGGGTCACACGCAAGTACAAATATTGTATTTGTTCCCGTTTTGTTTTTTTACTTCAAAATAAGATATGTGCAGTGTGCATAGGAATTTGTTCATAGTTTTTTTTAAAACTATAGTCCGGCCCTCCAACGGTCTGAGGGACAGTGAACTGGCCCCCTGTTTAAAAAGTTTGAGGACCCCTGGTCTAAAGGTTCCCTGTCCCTAAGAGGGACCCTGTCAGTTTGGGGCAGTAGCCCCTAACATAAGGACGAATATCTGCCTTCTGACCTCAGGACCCCCACAGCTGCAGAGGCAAAAAGAACTGGGGGTGCATTGGGGGTGGTGTCTGGCTGTATTTCCCATCTGCTGGGACCCCAGGCCTCCTCCTCTGCTTTTCTCTATCTCAGCCTCAGTTCCTTGGTTTGCCCCCTGTATAGGACTCAGGGCCATTAGCAGTTCTTTTGTCTTTCTCTACTATCAGGGGGCAAGCCGCCCCAGAGCACAGGCTGCCCTGCAGGCCAGCTGAGCACGGAGCACAGAGCGCTTGCTGAGTGCAAGAAAGAGCGGCACAGGGTCATCCCTCTGCTCTGGTCAAAGAGCCACATCCCAAGCCTGCCTCTGAGTTCACAGAAGCTGTACATGCTCCTAGAGCAGGTGCAGTACAGAACCCGCCACGGAAGGAGCCAGCCCGTCGAGCGACGGGCACGGGCGGGCACACGAGGAAGCGTGCCGGCACCGTACCTTGATGCTGTTCTTGAACAGGAAGCCCGGAGTGGAGAAGCCCTTCTTCTTGTCCAGCGGCTCGCTGAAGATGACGATCTGCTCGAAGAGGAACACCCGCCGCTCTCGGCAGCGAGGCAGGAGCCCTGCGTCCTGGTCTGTGACCAAGAACGTGTCCTGCAGGAGCAGCTTGCCCTGGGCAACAATTTTACCCTAAAATGAGAACACGGGGCCAAGGAAGAGAAGAAAACATTGAAATCTAAGTGAGGGTACAGGAAGCTGTTTTCATTAGATTCCCTCCCACAAAATCCGATCTATTTCTTCTATTCATTTATAGAGCTTAAAATTTTCTTTCATTATCATGAGACCTTAGCCCCAAAGAGAAAGGTTATCTAGATAAAACTCTTGCCAACGTCTGCATAAGCCCCTGGCCTCCGTTACAGTCACAGAACGTGGGCCTCAAGTGTCCAGCTCCCTGAAATAGAGGTCACTAAGGCACGGTCCCCGCACCTGGGGCACCAGCGTCCGTGCCGCCGGTGCCCACGCAGGCCCAGGGAGCGATGCATGCAGCGTGCTCTCAGAAGGCTCTGCATGTGCCTTTTTGAGAACCACAGCAAAAGAACTTTAAGGCCAAATCTCGAGCAAAACAGTAGGTCAGAAAAATGTTCCCTCTCCTTACTCAACACATTTTAAAAAGCTGCTGGTTCTGAACTACCTTGAGGATGCTAACAGGTCATATGTAATGTGAGTCACCCGGCAGCGCAGAGGAAAGTCTATCAGACTAAGACGGGACCCTGGGGCCAAGCTCTGGATGATGGACCAGCAGGCCTCCGCCTCCCCGCTCCTGTCGGGAGGGAAACTCCGCTCTACAGAGCAGAGTCCTGCCTGTTTCCCG
>NW_005362626.1:5755264-5755591 GCF_000412655.1 Myotis brandtii | reverse complement strand
CCCCCCCCCCCCCCCCCGCGAGAAAGCAAGTCAAATGCTCCAAAAAGGAGTGAAGGGAAATATCAATCAGATTGAAGTAAAGTGAGAGAAGACAGAAAACCAAGCAGACAGGACCAGCTCCCACACATGCGGTAAACAAGCCGACCCGGGAGGGGATGGAAGCCAGAGGGGCAGGTTAAGGAAGGACAGAGCATTACGTCGAATCCCTGCAGCCGCCCGACGTTCATCATGTCGTTGCACCGCTTCGGCACGATGCACATGACCTCCACGGCTCTCTGGGGGCGGGGACACAGCAGAGTCGGCCGTCAACTTCCAGGGAAAAGCTGC
>NW_005362626.1:5731663-5755184 GCF_000412655.1 Myotis brandtii | reverse complement strand
TCGGGTGGGTGGGCAGGGGGCCCAGGTGGTGGCGAGACCCACCCCGCCAGGGACAGGCTGCTTGGGAGGCACGTGGGGACAGCCCGGGGGTAAGTACCTCTAGTTCAGACGTGTCCAGGCTGGCTTTCTTGGAGTACTTGAGGAAGTCCTGCAAGGGGAGTGGAGAGGGCTGAGCAGGTGCTGTGGCGGTGGCAGCTAGCCTTTGGATCGTTCTGACATGCCCGGCTCTGGCGTAAGCGCTTCAGTTCTGTTCCTGGTGTTTCCCTCCCAGTGACACCAGGAAAAGTTCCCCTTACGTGGACTTCAAGCTGCAGCCAAGCCAAGCCAGACCAACCCTGTCCGAGCAGGTAAGGGCTCCTGCTTCAGTGCAAGCCCAGCTCTGGCCTCTTTATACCCTGTTTCTAACTTTTTTTAAAAAAATATATTTTATTGATTCTTTACAGAGAGGAAGGGAGAGAGATAGAGTTAGAAACATCGATGAGAGAGAAACATCGATCAGCTGCCTCCTGCACATCTCCCACTGGGGATGTGCCCGCAACCAAGGTACATGCCCTTGACCGGAATCGAACCTGGGACCTTTCAGTCCGCAGGCCGACGCTCTATCCACTGAGCCAAACCGGTCCCGGCCCTGTTTCTAACTTTTACAGAAGAAAGAAATCTCAGCACATTGAACTGTCACATGTATCATGGAAATGCTGAGGAATTTAAATCCATCAAGGGTTGTTGCTAAGCCAACAGAGAGGAACAGGCAGGGATTAAGCATTTAATTTTATCCAAGGCTCAGAGAAGATGAGAAAATATGTAAGGTCAACAGAGCGGAAGAAAAATCATTAGTATTCAAAGGTCTGTGGTGGGGAAAAAAGTTTACTTCAATCGACATTTTTATTCAGAATTTGATATAAACGAAAAATTGAGAAAACAGTGTAAGGTGTCTTATTCCATTTTAAAAAGCCTATTCTGAAATATTTAAAATCAGAAATAACAAGACTGCTTCATGTTTTGTTTACAGAAAAGAACTCCCTCACCTGCCGGACCCTCCTTCTCCCTCACCTCCCGGACCCTCCTTCTCCCCTCACTGCATCTGGCTTCACCAAACTCCCGACACCAGAACGAGCACCTGGTGAGTCCTTACCTTTAGTAACAGCTGGTATTTCATAATTCTCTGCACCGGTTTGATTAATAAATCTGTGAGTTGCAACCTATGGCCAAGGCGCTGCTTTAAGTCCTGTGGTTTTAAAGGAGGGGGGAAAAAAAGTATTGTCTTTTTATTTTTAAAGGGCATTTTTTAGTCCTTGCACACTTGTCAGAAATGCTCACTACACCAGAATAAAAGTACTGAGAAAAGAGGCCACGCTGCACAAAAACCAACTAGTGTATACTATTTCTCAGAATGTCCAAAGTTTATACTTTAACCTTCTTGAGCTGTTTTTCAAAAGTCTTTGCTTTGATGCTTGTTTAAAGACTTTCTTTCAATTGCCTTTTTATTCACACACATATTTTAGTTTTAGGCTAAAAATTTAGATCATGAATTATTCTGAATGTGTAATGAGCCTTAAGTTGAAAACAGATTTAAAATGAAACAAAACCCCTATTTTCACAATGACCCAGTCTTCTGAATGCTAAGGGATGCGACCGCAGACTGAATCCCAAGAACCAAACACAGGTCCAGAACTCTTAGAATTGAGGCTAGTTTCCTGGGTGACCATTAATACTTAAAGTTTTGAGAAGCTTAAATTATCACAAAAGATTCAGAAAAACTTTGTTTCTATCTTAGATCTTACCTCAAAAAAGGTGTCAATGTATTCTGAGACAATGTGCTCAGACTTCGGTTTATTCTGACAGTAAACTATGTACATGTGCAACCTTCTCTCCTGGGGATGACAAAGGCAGACAGACAGGTTATAACAACAGGAAGCTCATTAGAATATAAGAGCACATGCACATTTCAGTACCTTCAGAAAGGAAATTTCCTAAAACAAAACTGCATGGTTTAGACTTGGGAGCACATTCCAGATTCCTGACATAGACCAGCCCACTCCTTTGTGGCTCCAGAAACAGACCTCCTTTATCACTCCCTCGGATATGTCAAACCCCTGCCGCACCCCCCCCGCCCCCCACAACACACACACACACACACACACACACACTCACACACTCTACCTGGCAAAGATGAGACAGCAAAGGAACACAGTTCTCATTAAAGGAAGAAACACTCCCACCCTTCAAACCTCCAGTGGCCCTAGGAAGCCTGGCTGTTTTTATTGGGAAGAAACAGTTCTTTCGTCTCAAATATGAAGGCAGGGCAAGCGGACTGCGAGCCATCCTTTGCCTGGCGAAGCTCCAGGTGTGGTGTGCACCCCTGCGGTCCCTCAAAACTATTTCCCAAATGCTAAGTGTCACCAGCCCTCTGCTCGGTGCTACCAGGTGCACCGAGGCGCAGAGCCAACGGTGGGAAACTGCCGGCATCTCAGCAAATGTCCGTCACCAGCACATTCGCAGTAGAAGATGCCAGCTTCACCCCAGAATGTCCTTACGAAGTAATAAAAACACGTTGTGTTGGACTCAGCCACGGACAGGCGGCCCTTTAACACTCTGACACAGGGAGGCCCTCCTGCACGCTGCCCTGGCTGCCTCGGGGCGCCCTCGTGTGGGAGCTTTGACCTGACGCTCTGGCACTGAGCCGTTTGGCTTATTCTTCACACAAACACGTGTGTAAACTGCGAGCTCGCCTTCAGTCTGACAAACCAATCACTAAACAGGACAGTATCAGAACGGCACATAAGCAACAGTATCACACTCACATGTTTCACAAAGAGGGATCCGAGCTTTTCTGGGTCTTCAAGGCACTTCTCCAGCTCCCCTAAAAAAAAGCTGAGACGAGAGGAATATGACAACCACAGAAACGAAATGGCTGTGGACATTCCTTGTTGGGACGGCAGCTGTGTGTGGCCTATGTCCAAGTTATCATCCCTTTCATGTGTCCAATCTTTGTGTTTTTAAGTTTTTTAAAATATATTTTATTGATTTTTTTACAGAGAGGAAGGGAGAGGGATAGAGAGTTAGAAACATCGATGAGAGAGAAACATCGATCAGCTGCCTCCTGCACACCCTCCACTGGGGATGTGCCCGCAACCAAGGTACATGCCCTTGACCGGAATCGAACCTGGGACCCTTCAGTCCGCAGGCCGACGCTCTATCCACTGAGCCAAACCGGTTAGGGCTGCTTGTTATTTTATTAACCTGAAAGCCAATCAGTCTGTATTGAACGTGTGCAGCCTTTGGGTTAAAATATCCCCCAGGTCTGCAGCTGTTGTGGGAGACACAACCTCGGGTGCCAATATCTCTGTCTCGTCAGCAGGACCAGTTATTTTCCCCTTCCCTGTCACAGCTGAAAAACCAGCGCTGGGCAAAGAAGTCTGGGTAATAGTACCAAATATCCCTTTATAAAGTCTATAGGCTATAGAGCCGTAAGTTAGAGCTGCTCCTAAAACTGACCTGGCATTCATCTGAGTCCGACTGGATTAAATATTATAGGAGATATAACAACTAAGACCTGGGCTCAAGAGTCCTACATTCCCTTAGGGGAGAGAGATACTGAAATAATACAACCCCACTTGGGACACACCATGGCAATCCTCCTTGTATCTGTAGGGTGTGTCCAGTTTCAAAAGCTCCCTTGCATGTGTCATCTGCCTGGAGGGAGCACTCCTGCCTAGAGTGGTCGGGGCTCACGGGGAAGCGAGCACTTGACTGGGTTTAGAAGTGATGATGGTGCTGTAGGCTCGGGACGCGACACACACACAGACAGGAAGGCAGGAGCTGCCCACACGACGGGGAACGGACAGTGCAGCTGAACTGCCCACAACAGCACCGGCAGCTGACATAGAGCAATCCCTGGATGAAGGATTTTTAAAGTCAGCAGCAAGGTGACCTGAGGGGTGGACGTGCAGTGACCAGCTCTGCAGGCCAGGCGGCTGCTGTAGCGTCAGCCCTGACCCGGATTTCATTAGGGCAGGCGTGGCAATGTACCGCGACCAAATCTGACTTCCATGAGCAATCATGCTCACGCTTTCCATTAAAACTGAGTTGGAAGATGAGCATCTTCAAGACCCTCTGAGTGTAATCGGTATTTATTCAGGAGGTGGCTGCAATTCTTTAGAAATATGTATCGAGGCTTACTCTATGCAGATGATGTTCTAAGTGCTTCATGTGTATTAACTCGGTTCCCGTTCACAGAAATCCCATGAGGGGGGTCACACTATGACCCAGGTGTGCAGCTGAAGACGGTGGCACAGAGGGGGGATGTCAAGGACTCAAGGTCAGGCCTAGGCTATGAACCAGGTGGTGAGGCCCTGAGGTGGGGCCCCTGGATGGACTAGCACGAAGGAGATAAGACTCTTGCGCGGGCCATGAAAAGCTACCACAAAACTTCTCGGCCCATCAATACTTTCTGTGCACCAGCTGCCTCCCCCAGCTGCACAGGCAAGGAAATGCAATGACCCAATGCCTATCCGTTCCCATTCGCTGACATGAGGGGGTCTGACCGGGACGCGGTGTGCACACCACCAAGCGTGATGTGGACTTTACGTACTCTCTGTGCCAGTCATAAATCTGATGGATGTTGCCAAATACAATCTTGTCTTTTCCTTTCATGTCATCAGGAACACCATCTTCTTTCATAAGTGCCATGTAGCCCTATAATGAAATATTAAAAAACATGTTTATTACATTGAACATGTTTGTACCAAGTGATGGTTTAGTAATAAGGGACAAAACAGACATATACCATGTCTTGTAACCAATTCTTTATTTAAAAACAAATACAAATCCTATATGGAAAGGGTCCTTAACTGGCACGTGAACAACACAGGGGTTTAGGGGTGCCAACCCCAGTGCCCTCAAAAATACACATATAACTGGACTCCTCAAAAACTTAACTTCCAACTAATAGCCTACTGTTGACCAGAGCCTACCGGTTACAAAGTCAATTAATACATCTTTTCTATGTTGTGTGTATTACATACTGTATTCTTACAATAAAGTAAGCTAGAGAAAAGAAAATGTTATTAAGAAAATCGTAAGAGAGAGAAAATACATTTACAGTATTTAATGAAAAAAAAAATCCACATGTAAGTGGACTATGCAGTTCAAACCCCTGATGTTCAAGGGCCAGTGTGTACATGTAAGTAGAACGGGCACTGTTACATTCATTCCCATGGTTGTCTCTCCATGCGTCATCACAGTCCTTCTAAGGAACTGAAGAAGCTTATATAAATGTAGATGGTTCCATAAAACAAATCATCTTATAAATATTAACTATTTGCCCAGAAGTTTCCTCTGTTCTCAGCATTTCTCATATAAACAGATTTTCTTTTCTTTTTGGATTATTTCCATAATTTGTTAAAGCAGTATTTAACTATACTCTTTTCATAGATTGATTTTTTTTTTAACAATGGCTGATTAAATATGTTGCTAAAATGTGGTTAAAACTTCTATTTAACGCACATGGAATTCAGCCTGTACCAGAACCTCTTAAGTATTCAAGTGACTTCTTTTGCTGTTAATGATGACTGTAGACAAAGCAAGTATGGTAACTCTTTTTGTTACACATTTAACTTACTAGCCATTACTTTTAATAGAATATAGACCCCCAAAGCATTGTCCCACACATATTTGCAAAGTTAAAGGATAGGTGATAAGGTTTTACGCTATAAAAATAGCTCTATGAGTTGAGTTTATGGAGATGATCATGCTCTGAGCTGAAAGGCAGGGGAAAGCCTTTGACCCCAGCAGTGGTTTCCGATGGCTACGCAGGGCATAGCAACCTCCAGGCAATGAAAATGGTGAGACATGCGTCTGGGAAAACGATAAGCAAATGGTCTGGTGCATCCACTGACCATTCTCTGAAGCCAGGCAGATTCAGGATGGAACTGAATCCACAGCTGGGCACAGACTCTGTTAACCAGTGATGTTTGCATTTCTGTGGTGATGCCTACTCATGTACAATAATTAAAGGCAAGACTCCCATATAATAGCTACAATGGTTAGATATCATAATTTTAAAACTTAATTATTAAAAAATGAGCAAGTCAGGTACATTAGGCAGAAAGAGGCCTTTAAAAGTCAATATTGATTGTTAAGATAATTGGCTCAGCTTTATTTTTGAGTAATGCTTTTTTTTTTTTTTTTTTTTGTCAAAAACGTCTTTAAAGCTTTGGAGAAAGTCTCAGTGTTAAAATGTAACACGATACCTCTTTGTGGACTTTGGGGACCGATACAGGTTATTAAATCTCTGAAAACATACCTCTACCACATAGCCGAGGTCCCGCACGTAGTCACGCTCTGTCTCCACTAATTCTTGCAAAACGTAGCTAGAAAGAGAGAGAAAAAGTGTTTATAATCTTGACTCTTCATTTTCTAAAGGAATTCTTCCGCACGTTTGCTTTTGTCGGGGCAGACTCCCCCAGGAATGCGAAGAAACATGTCAGACTTGCACCACAGAGTCTCCAATCCTGAGTGTCCCAAATCCAGGGAGGTGCACCTGGTGACCCCTGAGGGCTGTGGAGGTCACAAGACACTTCCCACTCAGGGCGAACTCCCACCACCAGACCCGATCACGTAAAGGAACAACCAAGAGAAGCACAGACATAACTTTGTTATAACGCATGACATTGCAGGAAGCAGGCTTTTGTTTTTTAATGATTAAGTCATTGTAAACTCTGAACATACAGGAAAAAAACTTAACACAGAAGTGTTTCTCTTTGTAAGGTTCAGTAACTGCATAAGGCTACTCAGATAATAGAAGATAATTACTTATCAGCAGAGCACATCCTTACCCAGTTAGCCTGAAGTCATACCTTTGTTCGTTCGTTCATTCATTCATTCATTCATTCAACCAGCCCACGCCGACTAAGCACCTCCCATGTGCGCACCATCATCTAGGTGCCCGGGCACAGCCCCCATGCAGCTTACCAGTGTTCTTTCCCTCAAAGGCAAGTTTAACCTAATATTTATCAGGGCTCTTTCTTCTTCTTTCACTATAAGACACTTTACTGGAACAGAGAAACCTACCACTAATATATATTCAGAAAATATTACGGTTTTGGGGACTGAATATAATTTTATGTTCCCTTCTTTTTCCTTCACAACTGTGCATACAATAGGAAGTATAGGAGCTTCTCACCACAAATTTGAGGGGATATTCTTGTCTAGAATTTATGAACAAATAAGAATGATTTGTGGCCTGGCCGGTGTGGGTCAGTGGCTGAGTGTTGTCCCACGCACCAAAAGGTCATGATCAAGGCACATGCCTGGGGTTGCAGCTGGATCCCCAGTAGGGGGTATGCAGGAGGCAGCCAATCAATGTTTCTTTCTTATCTTTGATGTTTCTTTCTCTCTCTCTCCTGCCTCTCTCTGAAAATCAATAAAAACATATTAAAAATTAAGTTGTATAATACACAAATGAAACAATAAAAACTGCAGCGATGGCTGACTGAGCCCTTCGGGGGCCTGAGGGCTTTTCAAGCATACGTGCAGCTACTCAGAGACCCTGGGTCTCCTCATTGCGCTCAGTCAGACATGAGACCCGGCCCCAGTTCTGAAGGTGACAGCGACGGGAGGAAAGCCACCCAAACAATGATAGTGCAAACATGTGTGTCTTACTGCCGCCTCTTTAGGGAGCTGGACTTCCTTTCTTCCATCTCGTCGATCGGCGAGGAGGAGGAGAGAAGCGAGTTGTCTGAAGGGTTGAAGGAGGGGCTGCTGCTGTCTCCCTGGTCAACGAGGAGGGAGCTGGGACGATCCTCCAGCGCCTGAAAGAAATGACATCCCCAATCACGATTCTGCCCAGAGTCATTGGGGCTGAAATCTGGGTAAGAAAATCTCACACTCAGGAGATACAGTAGAGCTGATCGCAAAATTAGAAAATCTATTTTTGTGAAATTATACAGTACTTAATAACAATCCTCCCAACTTTATTTAAAAAAAAAACTGAATAAGAGGAGCTGGATAAAAGAGGAACATTAGAATGAAAAAAAAGTAAATTTATAGCTATTGATATAGTCTATTCCTTATTACAAATAATTAGAAAAATATACATGTTTACACTAGAGCACTGCACCCAGTTCAAATCCAGAAATTGTCTTTTCAGTTATAGTCCTGCCTTTTGAAAGCGTGATCGGTTCAGAAATGTGTGCCATTGCCTCCACTGCCCCGTTTACGCCATACGTCCACCCCTGTGCCTTACCGTGGGCTACGTGGCAGCATCCGCCATCTGTATTTTAAACAAACTTGTTTTTTTCTCGATGATCTATGAAGCCTTGATTCATACTCTGGTGTACACAGATCACTCAGCTAACCATGATGCCTCTCTTAGGGGCACTTGCACTTCCTGTCTGTCTCTTCTGGAGGAAGCAGGCATGCTGGCCTCAATTACTGATCCAACCTGCCCCCCACCCCGACCCCTCGGATGTTAGTTTCTGCAGGTGATGGTTTTTGTTGTATCTACTGCAGAATCTCAAGCAAAGCTTTGCAGGTGATTAAATCTGGGAGTTAAATATTGGTGACTTGTCTCTCTGAATTAACGTGACAATGATTTGCAGCTGATTACTTTCTAATTGGTACATATTACTTTTCTTTCTTAGCCTGAATTCACAAAGCATAGGTTATAGTTTGAAAGTTTCCGAAGCAGCCCCGCTGGACATTCAGAGATGACTGAGAAGTATTTAGCGATTGAACCGGGAAAATGTGCTTGACTTATCTTCAAACAAAAAGCCCAACACAAACTGCAAGAACACAGTATTTCCTACCAAATTAAAACCTCAATACGTGTCCTGTTTTCTCCCCTTCAGAGAACAATGCTGACTCCATCACGAAGCACAGTTTGGAGGACACAAAGTCTGTGCATGCAATCTTGCTCATCACACCCACGGAGCTGTGGAAACACACCAACTGCTGCTCTGACTTGCGAAACGCAGTTGGGGAACAGGGTTTAATGAGAGAAGAGCACTCTGAGTTTCAAATAAATAGCTATTGACCTTAACTGGCAGCGAGAGCGGAGGCTGGCCGCCCGCTGGTTCTGGAGGTCCTGGCAGGAGGCGAGTCTGAAGAATGAGGGGAGGAAGCTCTGCTCTGCCTCCTCTCCAGTCTCCCAGCAGCTGAAGCTCGGAATTAACTCTGTCCACTTGAATGGTGAGAAAAAAAAGGAAGGGAGAAATGCCCGAGGTGCCCTCGCCCAGGAGCGAGTGAGGTGAAGTCCTGGACTTCAGTGATGTCCGCGAGGCAGTTTCTGTAGCGGCTGGAAAGGCTGTCTGGACTGAGACATGGCTGGTCCAGATGTGGGGGGGCATCCAGAGAGACCTGGGTGCACACACTGACAGGGTGCAGTCAGGGCTGCGTGTTCTCATCACATTTATGCCGTCCACTCCCTCAACGCCGCCCATTGCCTCTTCCACAAGCAGCGTGCGAGGGGGAGGCTGCCACAGCCACAGCTGCCTTGGACCCGGATGGCAAATTCGGATGAATTACTTGAGGGTCCTCTGCGCTTGGCGGTGTTGTGGCGGGTAGGTTCTTGTCAGCTTTCTTTCTTGGACGAAGAAAGGTCTTGTGGCGATTCTCTCTTCTGAGGTTGGTTTTGGTAAATTATATCTTAAAAGCTGCCGATGTCATCCAGGTTTTCAAACGTACTTTTAAAGAGCTGAACAAAGTAATGTTATGACTGTTCAATTTTGTTTGCTGCTCCCCTATAATGTCTTATTTTGTGAATTTGTGATTTCTTTTTTTTTTCAGGTCACCTGATATCTATATTTTTTGAAAGAACATATTTTTGGTTTTATATATTCTACTATTTTTCTCTTTTCCAGCTCAATAACTTCTGTTTTTATCTCTATGAACTCATTCCTTCTGCTTTGGTTTATTTTTTTGTTCTTCTACTATCTTGAGTTAGATGTTTACTTCATTAATTCCCATTCTTTCTTGTATCTCACTTTATATTTAGAACAACGAACGGAAGAAAGCCCCAAAGTCAAATCCCAGCAGCCACTATAGCTGTCCGTTGCTGCTGCCGCATTGCTGACGCTCAGGGAAGATACACAGAAGATACACAATCTCTCAGGAATGTGGAGACAGGAGAGAGGAGCAAACCCAGGAAGTTTTCTGGTGGTTCTGACTTTTCAGGTAGAACGCTCAGGTTTTCGGGTCAGAAGGTTGTTCCTTGAATACTTCTGCATATATACTTCAAGCATATAATACTTCGAGCACCTTCTCCCCAGTCCAATCCATGAATACCTCGCTTCTGATGCATAAACCATTCAGGGTTCAAATCCTATCGTGAAGGTGCCTGAGCCTAAGAGATCATCATCCACACGGAAATGAACATGATGCACGTGGTGGGATGGGCAGGAGCAACTCAGAGTCCCAGGGGCCAGGATAGGGTGAAGAATATTAAAAAGAGTCACTAGGGTTTTTACCCACAAAATAGTTCCTGTTCGTCATGGAAGGATCAGTGACAGGAAATCAATGTAGTTATGTTTTTCTTGGACCAGGAAAAAAGGCAGAATCTAGATCATGTTCCCTGGAGGATGGAGAAGGGGTGAGTCCGTCAGCAAAAGAATAAGTGTGGTTTTCCCACTGGGAAAGAGAGGCATCAGTGAATGTCCACACGACGAACGCTTGCTAGGAGCTTAACAAACCGCACTGCATTCACGGTCCCAGCTCACAGCTGAGAGACAGTAAGTAGGAGAGTTTCAACCCACATCTACCCGACCCCCAAACCTACGCCCTTCCCGCAATGCCAACAACTTTATGCCTGTTAACTTCAGAAGAGACGTGAGGGGGTAAAGCTGCAAAGGAGGAATAAACCAGTAAGAGGGGAAAGAGACAGCCATAGAACCCCTCTCCACTTAGCGGTCACCTAAGTGAATCACAGCGAACCTCAGCCCACTTGAAGTGGAACGCAATGTAAATACGTGCAGACTACTGACTGGCAGGTTGACAGTGTTGCCTTATAGCATTTCTTGGGGAAACTATTTAAATTCACAGACAAGGATGATTTTCACGGTCATATAACTGATGTGTATGAAAAGCTGTTTTTAAACTGTTTAAGGATGCTTGAAACTCACTGACTACAATGTAAGCATCCTTTGTTGGCACCATTCATCAGCTGTCTCTCAAAGAGACAGCCAGGCCGAGGTTTAACTTGGTTCCTACGGACACGATCCGTAATTCTTGATCAGTGGCGTCCAGTTCTTTCTTGAGTTATCTGCCAACTCCTAGCAGCCTTCCCTGTCTAACTTCCTAACTTTCTGCCTGACTTCGAAGCCCACTGCATCTCTACCCTGCTGGTTTTAATCTGTGTCTGTTCACAGTAAGGCTCTGCAATGGTGGCTGTTCTAAGTTCTGTGAGCCCTTCCAGTGAACTACTGAACCCGAGGATGGTCTTGGGGACCTGACTCTTGCAGCTGGTAGAAGTGAGGGTGGCCTTGGGAACGCCCACTGTGCAAGACGTCACAGACACATTCTGCAGCCCTCACGACAAGGGCACAAGAGCAGCACACGGACAAGGCCCATGCACTGCAGCGGCACGCAGAGCTTCCGCACCTCTTCCTCGGAAAGCCTTACCATCTTGCTTTTCACGAGTTCCTCAATTGCACTGACAAGCTCGGCTGCACTCGGCGTTTCGGAGCTGGTGGGGCGGACTAACAACCGAGAAGAGGCCTATGGAAGAAGTTAAGAAAAAGAAAGGGGGGAGGGGAATGCCTTATGTTAGTCACTGGACAGACAGGAAATCCTCCTGCAAGCTCAAGCTCTTCTTAAAAGTAATTCCAGACAAAAAGACCACAAGTTTGTCTTTGTTTGCATTTATTTAAAGTCATCCCTCTAAATTTACAATATTCTGACATAGAGTATTAAATAAAACCTGTCTGGGATACATGTGGAAAGCAGACAGTGTCTGTTTTCAATCCGCAGTCATGTAACATCATAATGCTTTTCAGAGAGGTGCCTGGGCACGGGAGAATCCTAACTGTAACTTTTGCAACTGCTGGCTGGGCTATTGGCGAAGGAGAAAAAAATACAGACTCTGATCAATGGAAGAATGAAAGGCTTACGGTCTAATGAGTGAATCCTTAAATAATCAGGAAACAAAACAAGATACTAAAAATGCCTATGGGTTTAAAAGAAAGAAACGAGGAGGAAAAGGAACCAGGGCACGCTGAGCAGACAGGGAGGAGGGGGACGAGCTCACCATTTCCTGTGCCATCCACTTCCCCAATCATTAGTGCAGAGTACAGAAGATCTGTGGCCTCACAAGCTATCAGGCGCCGTGTACGGCGAGAGTCAGGGTGCACAGGGGTGACACTTAAGGAATTTGGGGGAAGGGCTACTGCGTTCAAGTTCAGTAATTAGCAAACACCGTGTGTTTGCGGATTACTTGCGCTGTTCATCGATTGGAAACTAGAAGAGGGGCGTAATATGAGCCTCGCTTCATAGTAAGGGCAGCGGAGATGCATGCGACACACAGCTAGCTGTCCTAGCGATGCACTTCTCACAGCAGACAGTACGGATCTATACATTCACAACGAGGCTTCTACATGTGTGGATTCAGGTATGCACTTTGCAAAACAAATGTTGGCTTGGTCTAATGAAATCTGGAATATGAGGTGAAGAAAACAAGGGAAACAATTCAAATGGAGAGGTAAGGAAACTGAGCCAAAACAGACACAGAACACAAATCAACATAATGCTGCCGTGAAAGTTTACAAAAAGAGAAAACAGAACAAAACAAAATATTAGTCACAAGAAATATACTCTCTGGGAACATCACTATAGACTTTTGTAAACAAAGAACTGCTGTTGATAATAATACCCAATGAGGTAACGCAATAACCAATAAACCATTTAGCAAACAGAAGAATATCATGCAATCCACTGTTTAAGTGGAGAAGAAATATTCTTACTTGGTAAATAACCAGGCCTAGCACCTCCCTTTTGGCTGACCATGCAGATTTAAGACATTTCAGTTTTCTGCTTTTAAGAACGGTACAGCTTAGAATACTACGAAACAACGTAGGGATTGTTAGAGAAATGACGCACCCCATTTCCTGATGAGTCCGCTCTGTGCAGAGGGGTGAGGTCCTCTTTCATCTCTGCTCCCTCCCACCCGTGACAGTGTAGGGTGTGCACCTCAGTCACCCCAAACTCCAGACTCAAACCCAAGCTACATCCTCCAGCCAAGACCCGCAGCTCCCTGACTGTGCGCTGACTGCCAGGAGGGGAGAAGGAGGAGGTCAGTTCTGCAGAGAAGGGGCTGGAGAAACGTCTGCCTCAGGCCAAGATTCCTGTGCGACCTGGCTGGGCAGCGGTTCATCACTGGCCCTGGCTGCCCCCTCCCCCCGTCAGAAAACAGGCGATTCAGCAAGTGATTGTGATAGCGCTGAGGAGGGAGTCAGTTCATCACTGGCCCTGGCTGCCCCCTCCCCCCGTCAGCAAGTGATTGTGATAGCGCTGAGGAGGGAGTCGGGGGAGGAAAAAAGGGAAGAATGGGGAAAACTGGTATGTTTTATTCCTAAAACTTAGCTATTGCAAAAAAACAACCACACACCAGTGATGGCTTCATAGCACGGTTTTCAGCACCTGACAATTTGGAGGAGCACAGTGGGCCAGGATGCGAGAGGATGTGTAAGCCAGCCATCAGGTTTCCTGTTTGATATTTTGGGATCTACAATTGGGGTATATAAAATAATTCTCGATTACCTAAGAACTCAAAAAACACAAAAACCGGTGGACTTGGCTTGGCGCCTCCGCACGTCTCCAAGGAGGAGTTTCGTGGCTCTGAACTTGGACACCTGTCCCCACACTCCAGTGTGATCCTCCTGATTTGTGGCATGCTGGGAAGAGGAACTGGACAGCAACGATCTCATCTGAACACCCTGTGCAAAAGCACCTAACAGAGAGAACAGGCCGCCTAATGCTGGACAAGGAGGTGGGCGCGCAGACAGCTCGGGGCGCCTGTGGCTGCTCTCAGGGACCCGTCGGGACAGTAAATGTTTCCCAGGCGCCCTTGGATGGCCGGGAGTCACCTATCTCCTGCAATGAGGCTGGAGCTTGGCAGCTGCTGAGGGCGCCCCCATAATGCGGGTGGCCTGGGCCCCTACCTTGTCGTCCTGCGAGTCCGGCTGGAGCAGGCTGTGCTGCTGGATGGCCATGGGCGGGGGCAGGGGCACGGCATCGGCCCCCTCCTCCCCTTCTTCCTCTCCGCAGCTCTGCATGCCCGAGGAGGAGGACTTGGAGAGCGTGCCGCTGCTCAGGCCCTCGTTCCGGCCTCTCTGAAATGGAACCAACACTCGCTCATTACACTGTGGGTCCCCACTGTCAACGTCAGTTCACAGAAACGAGCCCTAAGGGGTTAACTGGAAAACTACATGCTGGACAGAAGCTCAGATGGCAGACGGAGGAACAACCTTCCCAAACCTGATGGTAACTTCTCATTCCTTCCTGCAACCCAACCGCCCTGCTTGCCAACTTGGACGAGAGAAGGGCCATTGAGTGTGTGTTTACAAGGAACTGCCAGTGGTATCTGTTAGGCTCTGAATATATCTCAACTTCGAGAGGAAAAAAACAATCACGTTCGGAAGTTTGAGCCCTAACCCTGATGGTGCTCCAGGTCCTCTGGCCCACGTTCGCTTCCCTTTTGGCACCTTGCTAGAATAAAATCCATGGGCATAATAACGGTGTAAAGAAAAATGCAATCCAAGGTGCATTTTAAGAATCGGAGTTATCCCATTAATATCCCTCTATTCTTACTTTTGGAAAAAAATTTCAGTTTATTTCTACTAAGAGGATACAGATTTAGAAGAAAGATGCGAATGCAATGAACCACACACTCCAGCACAGCCCACGGCAAAGCGTGCAGTGGGGCTGGGGGCAGCAGGACACCCGCATCCTCAAATAAATTAAACGACACAGAGCTTGTCCTTTCTCTCCCTCTGCCCTTTTCTTTCCAAGCCTATGAGGGATCTGGGTGGGTCTAGTTAAAGCCTCTGCAGGCCCCTCACGGACACCACCAGTGCTCCCAGCCCAACGGGGGGGGGGGGGGGGGGGGGGGGGGGGAAGGGAAGCTCCCAGGCCTCTGATTGGCTGCAGAAGCCGCATGCAGGTCCTGACCCTGCTAACCTGGAGCAGCTCCTCCCAGGCCTGTCCCCACTAAGTCTAGCAGTCCGCTCCCAGGGGTTCAGTGGGCCCCCCACACTCCTAGGCACCATAGAGCACAGAACAGAGTGAGAACAGTCAGACCAGCAACCATGCCTACAACCCGGAGAGAACGTGCTGGAGGGCTCTGGGGTGCCCGGCTCGGGCTGAGCGGCACTGACCTCTTCCACGGTCTCGTCCTGCGGGGTGGCCGCGCTGTCGTCCGAGTCCTTCTGCGAGCCGGCGTCGGTGCTCTTGCGGACCTCCCTGCTCTTCTTGTGCTTGTGCGCCAGCTTCTTCACGTGCCCGTCGGCCTTGCCGCTGCTCAGCCGCCGCACCGGGCTCGTCAGCCACTTGCGCAGCGTGTTGCCTGGGCGCTTGGGGCCTGGGGAGCTCTGGGCCCCCATCATGTGGGGTTGAAGGGAGGCCACGGAGGCAGGCGGGCTGGCATCGTTACTGGAGACGGACAGCGAGTCTGCAGGGACCAGAGAGAGACAACAACGCGTGACCGTGTGGCCCCAGTCCTCCCAGTGTCCAAGTCGGGCCATTTACCAAGGAGCCCCAGCACCGCCCAGTGCGTGCCTCACCCGACGGGTAGAAACGCCACAGAGAAGGCCCATCCCCCACACACGCTTTTCAAATGTTTCACACACTTGAATTACACTAGAGACGATTTTTCTCAGGATGTACTGCCCCCTCCAAAAAATCCCAAGTCACCGTCACAGTTTTAAAATGCCATTGTCACTTAGAAGGTCACGGACACTGTAGGATGGGATGTTTAAGTTATTTTCACCCATTTTCTTGATAAACAAAACCCAAGAAAGAATGGTTTAAAGAAGAATTGACAGGAAATTAAAAACTAATCCTGTTGGATAAGTGTATTAGTCTGACTCACTCCCAGTGAAGAAAAGTACAGCTCAGAAAAGAAACATGTGTGCATGCGTGTGCGTGTGTGTGAGTGCGTGTGCGTGTACATTGGACCGGGCGGACTCTGTGACAAACAGCAGCTCTGGAACGTGCAGTGTCGGTGCACAGTGGCCGTGGCCAGGCTGGCGGGAGTGCTGGGCGGTCCACCGTGCCCCCTTGCTCACAGCCAGACTTTGAAACTACACAGGCGTGTGCTTCTTTGCTCTCAGCCTCAGCCAAGTTGCCTCCCACAGTGGAGTCAATACCAGCAACAATTAACTAAACAACACATTTTTTAAAGAAATATGTGAGGAGGAGGAGTTCTTCCTCAAATAACCAAAACACTTACAGAAACTATGTCCAAATGAACCTTCTCCTCGGATCTCAAACATTAAATGTAGTCAGCTCCGAGTGGATGGTTTTTCAGGAGAACAAAGGAGATATAAAAAAACATAGGTAACGGCTGACACTCAACAGACCCTGGGTTATGTGTGAGGCGTTCCCGTACAAACGGAAAACCAGTGACCGTGGACGCTGGCCCTCTCCTGAGTCCTCGAACCCAGGCTCTGCCACAGGGGATGGCAGGAGGAAGAAGAGCATTCACTATGCGCATTTTCTGAAATCGTTTGAAGTCTCAACAATAAATGAAACTAAGCCATTGGAGAGATTGTTCCAGACAGACACCTGCCTCTGCTGTATTTACCTCTGTGGCCTGCAGGCCATTATGTGAGACACTTAAAAAGGTAGAGAGTCACTTCCTCCCAATCCTGTGATTAGTGAGAGGCCACAGCCGCTGCCACTCAAGCTCCAGACGCCTGGACGAGACAGCGGGGTCCTGACTAATGGCTGTCCCACTCCTCCCCTGGCCCAAGCCGCGCATGGCAGAGGGTGCAATCGTCCATAAACAGATGAGGCATTTCAAGGAGGGTCTCTCATTCTTAAAAATCTAGATCTTCTCAGAGGCCGACTTTGGTTCAGAACTAATCAAGGTAGCATTCTGCTCAAGAGTAATCCCCTTTCCCCCTCCATATGTCTGGTATATGTGTGTGTAGGAACACATACAACCATACATGTTTTTTATTTTATTTATTTTTAAATGAGTGACTGAAACACTTCCACATCAGTTTTATTTTCCGCAGGTGCCATCTGGAGGAGGCAGGGGGGAATGACACCATTAAGCTGACATTCAGGAAGCGAGACTGCCGAGGGGCTTTCTCCGGGTCTCATAAAGGTCACAGGAAGGAGCTGTGCCTCAGGAACCCTCAGTGAGAACAGGAGGGACCAGGAAGAGGAGGGTTTGGATAATCCACATGCCAGGTGATAATTTATTCAACCAAGTACTAACTATTAGAAAGACATGGTGACATATTTCAGTCATTTAATGTGCTGACTCACAGTCAGGCCCTGTACTTGCCACCTGATGGAGATGAATGATACCCACTTCCTCCGCCCATGGGCTGACCACAGTGTTTCCTGGAGTCACACAGCCTTTGTACAGGCAAGAATGGACACATGCTATAAGTGGGTCTCAGCCTGTTAGAGGTTGAGAAGAAATGGAACCAGGTGGAGTGATCCTGGAGGGCTCCATGGAGGAGGCAGCACCGAAGCCAGCCTTTGAAGGAGTCGGGCCTAACACCCATGTACTAGAGAATGTAAGCTCCATGAGGGCAAGGGCTCATCTGTCTTGTGACTTGTACTCCTAGGGCCTTGCACACAGTAGGTGCTTATTAAGTGCTCTCCATGAGGGCAAGGGCTCATCTGTCTTGTGACTTGTTGTACTCCTAGGGCCTTGCACATAGTAGGTGCTTATTAAGTGCCGAATGGAAACATCAGAAATCTCCAGCCTAAAGAAATCGGCCAAGCTGACTCACAATCCATATGTACCAGTAAGAACAGTCATTTCTTCAATGTATATGCCCTCCGTTGAATAACTGCCCAAGACAAATACCTATGAAGGTGGTGCACCGGTGGAGGTGGGGGCGACACCCTGGACAGGCCGGGATGGGGCGAGGTGTCACTGATGGAGAGCTGCCGTGTCTTTTATGAACCAGGAGGCAGGCAGAGGACCGAGGCCCATATACACTCCAGATCTTTACACTCATAAGCAGATACTCAGACATCAGAAGTAATGGGGAACACCACCTACGTGAACAAATGACTGCACATGTATTTCTGTGCCTAAAAATGAGGATTGGGGGCATTGGCATGGGAGCAATGTAGCAGACAACATGAATCCTAAGTGAAAAGAGGATGCCTACCAGGAATCCTCAGTCTCCTTGTCCACCCAAACTCGCAGGGTTACAGAAAAGTGAGAGAGCTCTTGGCCGGGGTGAGCAGCGAGGGCAGGGCCTGAGCCTGAAGGTAGGGACACGGCGGGCATCCGTAGGAGAGCAGGACCTGCGGTCCATAACTAACAGTTTGGGGACCCACATAAGAAGGAAAGGAAAAGGGTCCATATCCTGCCAGCTGCAGACAAAGAAGGATCACATTTCATTTTAACCCTCTCCTTGCTTTCAGAACGGGAAAGTCTAAAGATGCCTCTTCCTGTTTACAGTGAACACTGGATTGCTGAGCAGGACTGCCTTTAGGTGGATGATGCTCAGGGCGTTCTAGCCTTACGTGGGAAAGGAGCTGGTAGTTGTACAAATGGGTTCAAAAGAAAAAGAAATTAGAGATGTTGTGTCCTAGCTTCTCTCTGTGGGCTCAGCCGCATAGGATTTGGTCCTCTGCACTTTGGAAAGCAGGTTCAAAGGAGATCCCCCCTCATCTGGCAGGTCGAGCACTAAACACGGCCGTGGCCTGGATGGACCGTCCTGGACCAGGAGGGGGCAGAGCGCCAGGCCACGCTCGGAGTGCTGCAGACCGATGTTCTGCAGGGAACAGCAGGGCTTCCTGAACAGCTCTGCACCAAATCACTTGCATGACATTACTTCACTCTGCTGGAATATTTATGACTTAGAAAAATGCTAGCAGCAAAGATAAACCAAGAAGGAAATTTTTGTCCATTTTTATTTATTTTTTAAAATTATGTTTTCATTGATTTCAGAGAGAGGAAGAGAGAGAAACATCAATGATGAGAGAGAATCATAGATCGGCTGTCTCCTGCACGTCCCCTGTTGGGAATCGAGCCTGCAACCCAGGTATGTACCCTGACCAGGAATCGAACCGTGACCTCCTGGTTCATGCGTTGATGCTCAATTGCTGAGCCTAGCATGCTCAGACATTCTCAGAATCATTTTTAGGTGAAGGATGAATGAAACAACCTACTGAACTACTTTATTCTGTTTGTAATTAAAAAAAAATAACTTGTCCCTTATTAAGGGGACAAAGGAAACATCAGCATAAAGAGATAGATCAGAACATCAAAGTCATTTTAAAAAATGCTCAAGTGTGTACGAGAAAGTCACTTGTGAGCTGCCTGAAGCCCTGGGAGAGAAAAATCAATTAAAGTAGATTTTGCCTTATTTCGAGGGGAAAACAACCCCAAGGAGACGGCTTCTTGGCTGAAGTTGGAGTTCACGCAAAGTCCATGCGAGATTTCTTCTTAAAATAATGAAAAAGCTAAAGAAAGGAGGGCAAAGCTGAGTCCTGACCCTCAGCCCCACACGGGAAAGAATTCCGCCACGTGAACACACACACACACACACACACACCACACACACACACACACACACACACACACTCCCCTAAAACTGCTGGGAGAAGAGAAATCGTCTTCTAGTCCCAGACTGTAAATTTGAGACATCTGTGATTAATAAAGCACTTTAAAAAAAACATGTAAGAAGAAAAGGAAAGGGTCCATATCCTGCTAGCTGCAGACGAAGAAGGATCACATTTCATTTTAACCCTCTCCTCGCTTTCAGAAGAGAAAAATCTAAAGATGCTTCTGAGTGTTTGGAGTGAAAACTGGACTGCTGAGCAGGACTGAGCCCTGAATACAAACTCCGGCCTCTGAATCTGACTGTCCCCAGATCTGCCCACTTCCTTGCAGGACTCAGCGTGTCTCCTCCACTGTCTCCACCGCACATGGGCAGGGGCTCCAGGGGCAGAGATGTTTGCTGCTGTGTTTATGCTGTGCTTTAGAGTTTAAAGCCTGCCTTTCCCTTACAGTGCTCACTTCACAGACCAATGGGCATTCAAAAGCAAGGGGCCGAGGATCGAGCCCCCCTGGCGGGTCTGCACTGGGCCTGGGTATCGCACAAGGCCCTCGTGTCCCGGTTGTGAAATGACTGGCTCCTCACCGGCTGCTGGGGGAAAGGAACAAAAATGTCTTTGTAAACTGAGAGCCTAACACGCAGATGAAGCAATACTCACATTTTTTGCATAGAAAAAGCAATAGCAAAAGAGGAGGAAGAAAGCAGGACAGAGTGGAGCTGGGAGATGTGGAAGGAAGACAAACCCCCTGGGCAGCAGCAGGAAGACTGGGCGCAGCTTGCGCCCTTGGACGGCTGGTGTCACAGGGCTTCACTGTCCCTGCACGTCTGCTGTGACAGGCCTCCCTCGCTCCACACACCGTCCGCTAATCGCGCACAAGGGACCCATGCTGACCACCAGTCATGTCTGATGAGGCGCGGCCTCCACACAGATGCACGCGTTCAACACTGGGAGGCTTCCCACTAAAGGGCTGTCTCGCATTTCTAATTCTCCTCCAGACTCTCCCGGAACAATTTTAGCTGGCTCGTTTTAAAGAAAGACATGCCCATCTTTCTGTCCACGGGAGGTGTTCAACCATATCTGCCCAGGTAACAACGCCAGGATGTCGGGCACATCCGCTCTGACCCGGATTAGCCCAACTCAGGGCTCGGCACACGTCCAACACAAAGTGCTGATTACATTCTGGTCGTAAAGACTTAGAGAAATGTTTATTTATCAGTGACTGCGATGTGCCAGAGAAAGATAACTCCAGATATGTTCCAACAGACCAGGCAGGGTTTAGTGAGGGGCACTTAGTCTACTAAACCTTTGTCTTGTCAAGAATTCAATTCAGCAAACCCATGTTTTTATTTAGAAAACTCTTCTACCACACCAGGAAGGTTGACATGTACATATGAAAATCAGATCTATAAGTGACTGATAAAGCAAAGAGCAAGTGACTCTGAGCTTAGGGCTGCTGCCTGGGTTGGTCCAGATATTCTAGAGCAAATTTTTCTGTGTAAATGACTCATCTTTATGATTTTCAAACTGGATTTTAATTCGCCTGCTTTTGGGATCAAGGTAACCATTTTTTTTGGAATAAACACAAACAAAATAGACCATAACACACTAGAAATCCTCTTGAAGATTACATAAAAAGTAAGGTGATCTGTAAATTATTTTGGAGCTGCAGTTCTAGGAATCATCTCTCAATCTTACAGTGATCACTTCGCCTCCATATTCGAGTGCTAGGTGTAGTGGCTGACAAGGTTTGAGGAGTAAGTCGAAGCTGGGGTATTACTTGGGGAATTTTAGGAAACTGACCTGTCCAGATACGGTCACACTTTTGGTGATTCAGAATATAGAATTAGGTCTTCCTAGAATACTTTTTCAAATTTAAATCTATACCCTATTTGTGAATGAGTGTCTGAAAACTTGATTGCTTTCTAGTTTTTCATTTTAGGTACTACTTTACTCTTTCCTATGTGCCGGCCCTCTTCCAGGTGTGAGCTGGCCCTCTTCCAGGTGTGAGTCGGCCCTCTTCCAGAGTCAGTGATCCTTACTTCGCTCCAGTGCAGACTAAAAACGCATCAGGGGCTGAAATGCAGACTCGGACTGGGCACTGCATCCTCACCGAGTCGCCGCTTCTCTGCACACACCTGCGTCCAGGTGTTCTAGGCTCCGCTCTGGGCTGTGAGTCTCACACAAACTCATGTTAACACGGGGAAGACTCTTTTTAAAAAGTTAGAGGCTGTCCAGAGGCACTGGACACTAGTTTTGCAGGATGGGCATGGCTGAAAATGAGGCAAGAGAACATTGGGTGAACATTTTACATTAGTTCACAATTTGGTGAAATATTTCACTGTGGGTCCTTGATGTGAAAATGTGAATTCTGTGCTTGCTTTCAAATATGATGTGAAAACAGAAAACATGAAGGAGAAGAATAAATTTCCCCAGCTTTCTTAAAAAAAAAAAAAATCCCTAGATTCAACCAGAGGTCCAGCACAGCAGGGCCCACGCTCACGCTGTAATGAAGAACACATGGTCCTGGCTGCCTGCACACAAATGACCAACACACTCACTCCCTGTGCGCCCCGCCCAACTCACAGGGGAGCCTTCACTTGCAGCCCACCTCCTGGACCCCTGAATGAAAGAACACAATATACTGCAATCACGGGTATTAATGAAAACAGACTCAACAAGAAACAACTGGACTCAATTAGAAACAATTGCTCTACCTTCTTGTGGAGGCTGAAAGCAAGGAGTGTGGGCGCATGCACACAGCAGTTTCCCTGTTTTGTGCTCTAGTCCTAGGGGCCACGTTATCAACAGAAAACAGCCTCCTCAACACCACCTGACCAGGAGCAGAGAAATGAGGGCTGTGACATCCATCTAACCTAACAGAACGTGCAAACTCGATCTTCTACTCTCAGAGAACCTAAAGGCTATTCTCAGGGTGGTTTCTGAAAAGAGTTAAAACATTACATAATTGTTGGAAAATATGCTTATGCCAACCACCAAATGCAAAACTCCAAGCATCACTTTTCCTCTCAAACTCATGCTTGTGAGGGGAAGGCTGCCAGAATTTCTAGTCAGGAAACCGTCGCAGTTTGTTTGTTTATTTAATCCTCACCCTAGTATAAGTTTTCCATTGAGAGAAAAAGAGAGCGAGAGCGAGAGCGAGCAAGAGAGAGAGCGCGCGCGCGAGAGAAACACTAATGTGAGAGAATCACATCAATTGGTTGCCTCCTGCACAAGCCCAACTAGGGCTGGGGATCGAGCCTGCAACCTAGGTACCTTCCCTTGACCAGAAATTGAACCTGCAACCCTTTCATTGCCCAGGCGGATGCTCTAACCATTAAGAACACCAGCCAAGGCAGAAACCATCTCATTTAAAGGTCTTTCTCCATTTGAATCTCATCACTTGCATTTCCAATAAAGAAATGTAGGGAAATTAAATAAAAAAATGAAAGAAGATGGTGTAATCCTCTGCTTGGCCAATCAGATAAACAGCACATGGCATGTTGCCAAAGTGTGGATCTGAAAGCACTTTAGAAATGAAATAATGAGGAAAGAGGCATTATTGATAGTGAACCACAGGAAGAATGGACTAGTTTTGATCAATGTAAGGACTTTAGTAGAATCTACTGCAATGAATCATCCAGGCCCTGGCTCATCGGCTGGGCAGGAACGCTCTCAGTGCCCGTGATCTGTGGCTGGGCCAGGTTAGCACCAGGCGGCTGGTTTCCAGAACATGATGAGCGTGGTGGCTGTGACAACATCCTCCTGGCACTGTGGA
>NW_005362626.1:5695131-5731646 GCF_000412655.1 Myotis brandtii | reverse complement strand
GGGGGGGGGGGGGGGCATGGGGAACCAGGCACAGACAGTCACACACTGCTGAACCACATGGTTACAAAACACTTCTCTTATCAGACGTTCTCCTCTTTTTAAACTCTGCTTTATGTTGGAGCTTACTTTTTTAAAACAATATTTTTATTGATTTTAGAGAGAGAAAGGGAGAGGGATAGAGAGAAACATTGATGAGAGAGACATTGATCAGCTGATTCCTGCACGCCCCCTACTGGGTATCGAGCCTGCAACCAAGGTACATGTCCTTGACCAGAATCGAACCCGGGACCCTTCAGTCCTCAGACTGAGGCTCTATCCACTCAGCCAGACCAGTTAGGGCTACGGCTTACTTTCTAATGCAGCCCCCCCCCCCCCCCCCGCAAACACTGGCTTTGTTCAAGGGGAGTTTCTAGCCTTTGGCCCTATCTTCTTGGAATGACAGGGCCATTCTCTCTGCTTTTTATGGGAGCCAGCCCTTGAAATATATTTTCAGGAGATGAAGAGCAGGCTTTTTCTGCAACCAAAAGTCTAAGCTGTCACAAAAAGAAAAGAAATTCCCAAGGGAGTCAGATTCCTGACTTTTACCCAAGGACAAAAGCAGATGTTTCAAGATATCCTTGCTGGATGAAAGAAAGACAACTTTCCAAAAGATTACATAAAAATGAGAAACACACGCTCAGATCCAGCACGCTGCAGGCACTGATGTCCACCTCCCGGCCCTCACACTCCGGATGGGGGAGCCACAGGGCCCTCGGTGTCACCAGCTGGGGGATCAGACCGGGGAAGGGAGGTTTCCCATCAGTCCGCACATCAGCCCAGCCAGGACGTGGCCCTCCTGCCCACACGAGCCCCACGCGGCACTGCTCCACGTAAAGCTTGGCAGCCGAAGGGGCGGCCGGACACCCACTGAGGGCCGAGGGGGAAGGGGCCTCGACTTCTCACCTGGGCCCACCTTCCCTCCTACAGGAGGAAACAAAGGCGTAAGCCCATGTCCAGGCTGCTTCCCGGGGCTCTGCAGGGGAGGGCGCTGCGTGGGACGGCATGGACACCCGGCCCGCCAGGCAGGCAATTAATGACATCCTGCGGCATGCTGATCTTGGCCCGGTCTGCTGTGGCGCAGAAACCAGGAAAACCCCTGAATGTCCCTCTGTTCAGTAGGCTTTTTCAGAGGCTGAGACCCTCTGTGTTCCCGAGAAGCCAAATGACGAACGCCACTTACACAAAGAAAGATTATGGAAACACAGAGTCTGTGTGTTTACCAGATTACTTAGCATTTGTATCCTCTGACTTAGGGACAAGGAGGCTGCTCTGTGCTAACAGTGTGTTCTGGATTCTTCATTGGGAAGTCACTCTCAAGGCAATACAGTATTTACTCTTGTCGTGAATAGATAATCGTCCTTTAAAAGAATAGAAAGTTAACTTGAAGGGAATAAGCCCCCACAGCACTCCCTCTGTCTGATTGTGCCTTAGTTTAGAGGTGCTAACACTGCTAAGAACATGGATGTTTAACCTCTGGGCATACTTATGCCTGATATTAAACACAAAGTGTTAATCATGAAAGTTCTCTCTTAATTGAAGGAGGTCGACATTTGGAACAACTTTCTTCCTGATGAATATGGATGCTTTTGGTTGATGTCTTCTTATTACTCATTGAAAACAAACAAACAACCCCACGAAATAACTTAGGCTGCCTTCTTCAAGAAGAAACCAAAGATTTTTTTAAGGGGGTGATTTGTAGATTTTTAAAGTTGGAAGTGTCTTTAAATGAAGACAAAGACATCCCATGCAAGATGGTTTAAAAGAACATTCTGCAGTTACCAGTTTAAACTATGTGACTGATTTATTTCAGGTGGTGACAGCTCTCTCTTCATTCATATAGAAGTTTATTATTTTAAATTAAGACCAGATTCAGAATGCCAACATGCCAAAGTCTTTCCCCTACATTCTAGAAAATGCATGAACTGCCTAAGACCGCGCCTACCCCAAATATGCTATAAACCATGCAAACTTGAAACTGTTTTCATAAAGCCACATATCTCATTTCATAGAGCCATATACTTGTTTCTATATAGCATTAAGTAAAAACAAAATCGGCCTTGGAATGTTCTGCAGTGAGCCTGCCAAGCCGCATCACTCTTCACATCATCTGCCCGCAGGTTAGCTGGAGTTTCAGGCTCCAGGGACGGAATATTAGTTTAGAAAGAGTTACAGCTGTGGAGAATCAGGAAATGGACGATCTCCCCCCACCCCAAACCACAAAGCAAAGATCTAGTACTATATTCTAGGGTCCCCGGTGGTTTGGTTCAAAAACAAAGAAACGAAAAGCCCCAACCAATTAGGAATTCTTTTCACAATTGTATTTTAGTAGCACCTCTACCAAAAGCAAAATGCTGTCCTAATTAAAGCTAAGTCTTTGAAAGCGGGGTCACCACACAGGTGAGAAGGCAAAAAGCCCACTGCGTCCACTTCCGAGAACACAGGAATTAAGGGTTGCAATGCCATAATCTCAGCTACATGCGACTTGATGACACCCTGCCTGCCACTATCCTCCAAGAACTGAATGGCCCTGGACTTTATTTTTTACCCTGCCTGCCACTATCCTCCAAGAACTGAATGGCCCTGAACTTTATTTTTTAAATATATTTTATTGATTTTTCCACAGAGAGGAGGGGAGAGGGATAGAGAGTTAGAAACATGGATGAGAGAGAAACATAGATCAGCTGCCTCCTGCATGCCCCCTACTGGGGATGTGCCCGCAACCAAGGTACATGCCCTTGACTGGAATCAAACCTGGGACCCTTCAGTCCGCAGGCCGACGCTCTATCCAATGAGCCAAACCGGTTAAGGCTGAACTTTAGTTCTCAGCTTGTGATTCTGTAATTTTTCAAGGACTGCCCACACTCCTTCCAGGAGATCACATACTGAAACGACAATAGCAAAAAATGGCAGAAATAAAAGAGGGCTGGCACAACTGCTTCTGGCTATTCACGCATCCAGCATGGGATCTGAGATCTCCATGTATAACGAAGGCGTTTTGGGAGGAGTGACCGAGCCCAGGACAAGGTGGCTCTAAGATGCCCTCCCTCCTCCTCACCCATACATCAAGCTTTTAGGAACTGTCACCAGCCGTGCTGTTCAGGCAGCTGAGGAACTAACTGCAGAGAGAAGGAAGGAAGGAGGGCAGGAAGGCCTGGAGCTGTTCCAGGAAGGAACAAAGAGGCACAGAGACAAAGGGAATGAAGAGAACGCCTCTGCTAGGAACGCCAATTATTGCACAAATCCTGCCTGTGGCTTTAATTAGTGCCCAGTGTGACGGAGTGGCACTGCCGGGCAGGGAGGGCAGGAGGGGAGCCATGTAGGAAATAAGCAGCAGCCTCCGCCTGGGGAGCGGGGGCGGAGGATGGCTGGGGTGAGCGCTGTACGTTGGCTTTCTTTCCAGCTGGAGAAAGAAAAAGGGGAAACGTCCAGTGTTTAGCTCGACGTCATAAATAAGCACATTCCCTTCTTGTTACTGACGACTCCTTACTCCACCTCGCATGGGCGGCGGGGCCTTTGGCCACTTCTTCCAGCGACCCACCAGCTTTCAGAGATAAAAGGGAAAGAGGCGTTTCCTAGGGCTGTCCACTGTGTTCCAGAAGTCCTTCTGTGGCTGTAGCCTTGGACGTGAAAATGAATACCTCTAGTCTCCATGCTGATACAGTATAGGTCCATTTTCTGACAATATGAATTGGTATTCATTTAATTTTATTTAAAAGAGAGAGAGAGAGAGAAACATCAATGAGAGAATCATTGATCGGCTGCCTTCTGCACGCTCCCTACTAGGATCGAGCCTGCAACCCAGGCATGTGCCCTTGGCCAGAATTGAACCTGGACTCTTTGGTCCACAGGCCGATGCTCTATTCACGGAACCAAACCAGCTAGGGCAAATCGGTATTAATGTTAACACGATGCCACAGTAGAAACCTTCTACAACAGTGTACTTGAGAAAATGGACAATAGAAAGGATTGGGATGTATTCCTTCAGTCAGATTTAAAAAGTGTAATAGAAGATGCGTCACTTTACATAGAAGAAAACGGGGCCAGCTTACCGGTGGTTGCCTACGGCATTATTTCCCTCTCTGCTGCTCCATGTGTCTGTGAATTTTTCAATCTTTTTTTTACAATTAGCATATAGTCTCAGAGAAACTACCTATTTTGCGAGATGCACTTTGTTAAGGTTTGGATGGTTTTGTGTGAGCATGTGAGTCGGGGTCCTCTCCGCTCTATCTCCCAGTCCTGGGAGCCAGGAAGAGGAAATGAAGGAGCCCCCCCCCGCCCCCCCCCTGGGAGCCAGGAAGAGGAAATGAAGGAGCCCCCCCCGCCCCCCCCAGAACTCCAGGCTCATTACCCAGGCCCCCAGGCCCCCAGACCCCCAGGCAGGCTGCAGGGTTTATGGACTTGCTCACTCACCCCTCCAGGCCAACTGCCAGCACCTGGAGGAAATTCTTCAGAGGAAAAAGTCATAAATTCCTGTTCCCCTGAAGCCGTGCTAAAGGGAAATACTTAGAAAGGCCACATTCCAGAGAGAGATGACAGCTGAGAGAAGAAGGAACTCCAGAGCCAGGGAAGGCCATTTCCTCGGGGGCTCCTCACCTTCGACCCCGGTTTCTAGAGCACTGTGAGGGAACCGTTAAGTCTATTTTTAAATGTGCACTTTAAAAAGTTTAATACTTCAAATTTTTATATTCGCCCTCAGTAAGGCCAAATAATGGTAAGTGTCTTTGCTTTTTGGCTGGAAATGTATATAAATTCATCAGTGTGCAAAACGGCCTTCCCCCCAAATTGTCATCCTAAGCTCAGAGTGACAGTTATATACAACTTTGATCAGTGAAAACTGAGAAAATAAATTATTTTAAAATTTTAGTTTGCTTAAAAGAAAAGTAATAACCTTCCATGTAGCTTTTGGAGAACATACCCATAGCAGGCATACTTTATTTATTTATTTATTTGCAGGTGAGGAAACTGCAGTGGAGTGACATTAACAAAGACTGTCAAGGTCACACTGGCAAGGTGAGCCAGGCAAGGGCACTGGTTGTCTGACTTCTACAGCACCATACTGTCTGCACTGTATTATGCACACTGTGTCTTAAACTCTGACTCATTAGAAAATACTGAAAGAGCAAGAACTATGAGACAGACTTCAGTTTGCGCAGTAAGTTGTGTGAAACAACCAGCCTTCATGGCTGAAACAATACGGCACTGTGCTGAGCACTGCGTGGCTTTCGCTCACTCACAGGAGGCAGCGTCCTGCGTGCGGGCGCCCTCGGTGTGCAGGGGGCCCTGCTGCTGGCCGGCTGCCTGCTTCCAGAGTGGGCTCAGACTCTGTTTCAGCAAAGGAACGTCTTTCTTACATTTAGTCTTTGAAATGCTTTCCTTTAATTTATAAAAACAAAAATCGCATTGCTGAGAATCCACACTCCTCTTTGAAAAGCAAAAACCAGAGGAGACTTGAAGACAGCTCAGGAGCCATAAGGCACGCAGTTCACCCTGAACATGGACCTGCTTCGTGTTAAAGAAGGCCACTCGGGGGACCAGGTCCAGCACCGAACAGATTCCATGTGTCCCATAAAAGGGTACATTTATTTCAGAATGGGAACAAATGCAAGCGTTCCCCTATCTTGTTGAGAGCTGGGCTCTCCCAGAGGAACCCTCTTAAAAGGTAATTTACAGTTCTTCCTGACCTTCCCGCCTCTTAGCAGTAAAACTCCTGGGCTGAGGGCTGTGTAAGTTACTGGTAATGGCAACGTCTGCAAATAAAAACACGCTTCCACGCAGATTGTCTCAAGCAAGACTAATTCACATCTGGACAAGGAGAACGCCCGGATGAATATGTCAGAAAGAAAAACTGTCTGTTCCCAAGGTACTCCAACGAACAAACCCCCAGGTTGCTTGTGAGTATAAAGAAAGGGTTTACAATCCCTCTCTAGGATTTACTGAGCATTTTAAAGTTACTTTAGGATTTATTTCTGGAATATTACTCAAAGTCATTTTTTCCCTTTTCAATTGGATGCATATATATTTTCCCATTATCAATTTAATATGGAGAATCACACTGCATTAAATTATCACTCATGTAACATGACATTCAGGAAATGGTTTTGGAATTACTATGAAGGTTTGGGGGGAAAATGGACAGTCATAGTCCTCCAGGAGAAAAAAAAGTCAAACTAGTTTTGCTTACTCTCATCTGTCTTCTACTGTAAAGAGATTAGTTTTTTTCTCCCATGAAAATTCCAGTGGACATCAATTTCTTTCCAAATCTGTGTTAGCTTAATTAAGATTTTGGTGGTGACAGCTTGGATAACATCACCTAAAGTTTCCATTATAGTTTGAGAATTGACAGAGCAGAAATATAGCAAGGGAAGACCAAAAATATATTCGCTATCCTCCTGTACTCGTTCAATAGTGCCCCTCCAGAAGAATGCCCAGGAAGCCGAAACAATGCTGTGATTCAAAACTCCCTCTATTAGAAGACTGCTGTTTCCTTAAAGTCCATTACTTCTTAGCACACCTGCTTATTAAAACATTTCAGCCCAGCCCTGGCTGGGCAGCTCAGTCGGTTAGAGCGTCGTCTCAATACACCAAGGTTGCAGGTTCGATCCCCAGTCAGGGCACATACAAGAATCAACCAATGAATGCAGAAATAAGTGGAACAACAAATCAGTCTCTCAGTCTCTCTGTCTCTCTCTCTCTCTCTCTCCCCCCCTCCTTCTTTCTCTCCCTCCCTCCCTCCCTCCCTCTTTCTTTCTAAAATCAGTAAAATGAATAAATAAATAAATAAAAATTTGGCCTAAACTTTGGGATGTTTATGATACATTGAGAGGATGCTCTATTGTTATTCCCATCCTGCAGATGAAGAAATGAAGTTTAGAGAGATAAGTAATTTACTAGAGACCTGAAACCACTGACATGAAATCAGACTTTTGATGTTATCAGTTGTTTTCGTCACTGCACAGACAGTATTATTTTCAGTAAAGAGGCCACAGGGTCACCTGCTTTCACACGCCCAGTGCAGAATTCCTGGTCACAGTGTCACTAGGGGCCCGCCCAGCCTGACACCTCCACAGAGGGAGGCCATTCTTAAACACTGTAATTAGCATAAATATAAAACAAGTTATGGTCAGTGACTTTAAAAAAGTGTTTTGATAGCTTGATGAACAAAAAAATACAAGAAATAGTATCCAGAACAATGTTGCTACTGACAAATTTAATATTTACACAGCCAACACTTACTCCCTCCGGGCCCGTTTGTTGTTTGCCTCTGGTATTTCACACACACACATGTCAACAGTGCCAGGCCCCTTCACATCTGAAAGCACATCCCTTTTCCTCGGAGCCCTTCTTTGCTGGGTCGCTCCCCCAACCCTTCTCTACTGAGCTCACAATGACCAGAGCCCAGGGCTCCCTCCTGTACCCCTCCTGAAGCACCTGTGAATATGCTGGCAGAGGGGAGGCAAACACACTGCCAGGGCCCAGGTCAGGAATGAAACCCTGTGGACGCCATGCCTGCCGGGATGCGGAAGACAGCCCTATGCAGGGGTCAGCCTGTGAGGACTCATTCTAACGACTACACGGCTTGGACAGATGTCAACGGTGGCCAGCCTCCCCCGCAGCACTGCAGTTCTGTGGGGACTCACAGACCTAATTCCTCCCTTCATTTCATTCTTTCACATCCTCCGGCCTTTTCTCAAGTGGAGGGAAGTTGATTTACTTGGCAGGAGTCGTGTTTGCTGGTCTTGACTCCAGTTCTGTGTATAAAGCCAGAGCCCGGTACACACCCACACGCCCCTGCAATGCCCTGGGGGTTACCGGGAGACCCCCTTTCCCCATATGACTTTATATCATCTTATCACATGGCCGCAGTTCTTCAGAGAAGGGACCGGGCAATCTACATGTAAACGTGGGACACTGCCCCTTCTTTGCTGGGTTGCCGAAAAATCCCAAACGAAATTAAACCTGAAACAGACATAAGGCGAACTAAAATCATAAGAAGGCAACTGGCAGCTTAGATTACGTTCCTGCTTACATGCCATTTAGGAGAAAAAAGGGATCATCAAAAGCAGTACCCAGACATTAAGAGTGCCTTACACCCCAGCAATCAGCCTGTGGCTGCACAGAGCACAGTCCCATTCTGAGAGGTCCCCACAAACCACCCCACACAGCCCCCTCTCACACAGCAGATAGCAGATAACACACTTCGGGGCGAAAACACCTCAGAGGGGCACCCGGCAATCGTCCAGCACCACCTGGAAGGCAGCCAGGTGCAGGGGCGGGGAGCACGGGTACCTAGGTCGAGGATCCAGTACTTGCAGGTGCCCGGCTGCGCGCTGCTGCGGTAGGCTGAGCCCACGGGAGAAAGCGAGTCCAGTGGATCAACCGGCTTAATTCCATTTGGCATGGTGCGCGCTGAGCTGGCTGGAGGCTGAAGGCTCCGATCCCCACCCGATCTGTCCCGAGGAGCAGCCAGCGTAAGCCACTCAGACTCAAAATCAGGTTCAACAGGCACAGCAGCCGGCTGGGGTGGCCACGGGGGCAGGCACACCGGCTGGCCGTGCGGCCTGGGGCCCCGCCACGGGCGATCTGCAGCTCCTCCCCGGACAGCCGCTCGCTCGCTGCGCCTGCCTCTCAGCTCTGCTGTGCAGTGGGTTTCACATGTGGGAACATCCAGCCGCCCTGGATTACATTCTACCACAGTGACTCTAATTGGAGCTCAAGGAAATTCTGAGGGCGCAGTGAGACCAGATGTTTCTCCTCCCCTCCACCAGCCAGAGCTGCGATTTCCTTGCTCAGTGAAATGTCAGGGGACCGGTCCGCGCCAGGCTTGCTGACTGGGGCTCTGTGAGCGTTCGGACGGATGGAGGTCTTCTCTGAGATATACAACCGACTGCCTCCTGGTGCGACTTGATAGCAAGAAGAAACGGTGACATCACTGTGCTGCCATGTCGCTCCTCACTTATTAGAAACACATCTCCCTCCGTCCTCCCAGCAGCAGCCACGCACGTGGAGAGAAAGGCCCTTCCTTGTGACTTGCAAGGGCGTTTTCAGGAGGGCATCTTAGACAAGCTCATCTGTGTCCTTTTTGGAAACTGGACATTTTCTTTAGCCAACACAAATCCTGCTCTTTATTGGAAGGTTCCCCTGTGTTCTCTCCCTTGTCTCACACTGCACAATGGCTGGGAGGGAATGTCCATTGTTTAACCATCACGAAGGCTGACTTCAGGAGGGCATGCGCTCTCCTGTTTCTCATGAATTCAAGAAGCTCATGAGTGCTGTCCACGCTAGACTGCGATGGCCGTATGGGGGTGCAGACTATCATGCGGCCCCCAGTGACTTAGACATTTCCGGAGGGGGTGTTATTTGCTGAAGCCTACATGTACCTTAACAGAATCAGGTGCTCCCTTCTTGAGTTCGATTTATGAATAATTCTTCTCATTTCTGCTTTATCTAACCTGATAGTATGATTTTATTTGTGTTGTATTATTGCTTTGAAGAAACATGTTCTTTTTTAGTTCCTTAGTTTTTAAAAACGGTTAAACTTGGGTTCTCCCACCACCCTCCCTTGCAAGTATATTTTAAAAATTGTCAAACTAAAAAAAAATGTGAAAACTGCATAGACTTCTGATTCTTTCTCAGTTTAAGACAATAAACAACCATAAAAAAGAAGAGGATACACTCAGGGCGTCCGAGAAAGCCGTCTCAGGCACTGTGTACCTCCCTCAGACAAACAGCCAAAAGTGGCAGCTGGCATTTCCAGGCCCCCGGTTAGGCCTCATATGCTTTTTTTTTTTTTAGTTAAAAAAAGAACTCGATATATTTAATAAAGCTTGCTATTACCAAAATTCAGGTACAAACATCACGTCACACGCCCACACAACAGAGTTCCATTTACAAAACATCCCTGGGAGGCCCCTGCCAAGACCCCCACCCCCCCTACCTGCGGTCCAGGGGACAGGGAGGCCAGAATGGGGGGGCGAGGGGGGAGTGGAGGAAGGTGAAGACTAAAATCAGTCCGTACAAAAGCTCAAAAAGAGCTAGCCGTGGTATTATCACAATGATACCGGTACAAATAAACCCGGTACCCATCTGCTTCTTAAATGACCAAGAGCAAAGCACGAGGTTGCTTCTCCCTATACACGGTCCTGTGGCAGATCCAGACGATGTCCTTATGCCAGAGCCAACCAAGAGGCAGAATTCTGCACAGAGCACTTTTTATGCAAGAAAAAAAAAACCCCAAAACTTTACAACCAAATAATCTTCTCTCTTGTTGGCAAAAAAAAAAAAAAAAAAAAAAAAAGGCAGTAAAAATTATGTCCTAAAGGAAAATCAAGTTAATTGACATTCTAAGGTTTCATTTACTACAACCTTTATTAAATATTTTACTTTGTCCCTTTCCAAAAACACAGACTGCCAAGCCAGGACTATTAATTAAAAAATAAAAAAAGAGCTGTCAGGGAAATTAATTACTTTATATATAATATATGTTCTCTACTAAAGAGGAAGGGAATGATGCTTAAAAAAAATGAATAAAATATTTTGGCTAAGCTATATGGGAAATTTCCCCAGTGACTGCTCTCTTTCAATTTCAAGTTCACATCTGTCAGAAACGCAGCACAGCGGGAGGATGCTTTTCTCATCCCTTCTTTCTATTCATGAAGTGTGAGGTCACAGGGTGCTGACTACGTAATAAGGCACTTTATAAAGCAAGTAATGATAAACGGCATCAAGTACAGGTACCCCCTGATCCCGACCTGGAGGGAGTGATAACCTAACCCGCTGGACCGACATCCTGGAACCAGCAGAGGGCTGATGCTAAGTGATGATGCTAAGCCACAGTCCGCTGAGGCAAAAGGGAAGAGGGAGAAAGTTCCAACAGCTTCCCTGGGCGGTGTGACCGGGAATCTGTTGGATGAATCCGAACCAAGTTCAAGCGAGAAAGACGCAAGGTGGCCTCGCAGCCTGTGGGAAGGAGAGCTTGGTGGAAGCCATGGCGGGAGGGGAAGGAGAAGGTGGGAGCTGAGGCTGGCAGCTGCAGTGAGCTGGAAGAAGTTCTAGGGAAATAATAATGTGCCATAACCAGGCAGAAGATCGAAGTGACGAGAAGCTCGGGAATGAGGAGGATGAGTGTGTCTGCAGGTGAGAATATCCTCAGGCAGGAAAGGTGGCCAGGAAGCAATGACAACCGTCTGAGAGGTAGGTGGCCAGGGCCTCGGAAATGCCTGGACCGGGCAGATCAATCTAGCACAGAGGGAGTGAGCCCTGCAATGAAGGAAGACGCGCAAACTGACTAAATGCGGTGGGTTAAGGACAAACATGTCAGGCATTTCGCAGGAGACACACAGTGTAGAAACTAAAAAGTAGAGTTTGTGCAGGAACACAAGAAATTCTGTTTTTCGGTATTTTTTTAATATGTTTTTGATATTTTCATTTGATGGCTGGACATAGATTTAATAATGCCACAAAGAAAACAGAAGAGCCACTGCCGAAGACTGTACTTTTAAAGATATTATACAACGTGCGTCTGTGAGGACCAGAGGCAAGGGGTGCTGGGAAGAAAAAATGGAAGATATTTATATGTAAGGAAATTGAGTGTTGACTCATGGAGCCATGGTTATGTTCACATACCCCCCAAAATAATCATCAAAATCAATCAGGATGTGGGGTGTGTGTGGTCAAAATGGAAGGTAAACACCGTAACAAACAAACCCAGGAAAACCATGGCCACGCCAGAGAGGGTGCGGGAGGTAGGCGCTCACCTAAGTGACTTTCAAAAACAGTATCCTGATGGGACCCTGTAAAACCAAAGACAAAAAGAACTGTAAGCCCTTGTCTCACAGGGGTTCAGGTCAGCAGTGAGAACAGGTGGAGGTGAGTCTTCACAGTCAAGTCATTTTAGGTAAAAAATATTCAATTTCCAAAGAGGAAAGAGTGGGCTTCCAGACTAGGGTTGAACAAATACGTAAGTATATTTGGGTGATGAGATGCAGGCATCTCGCCGGCAGAGAAAACAGTTACAGGAAGGAAGGCAGAGAGCTAGAACGAAGCCCATGTAGTTGGACAGAAGTTGGAGGTTCAGTGTGATAGGAACTCATGTGTCGTGTATATATGCATACACTCAGAGAGACAGAGGGGGAGAATATGAATGCAGACGTGTGCACATGTCCACGGAAAAGACCCGTAAGTCATGGCACCACGTAGCAGCGAGCAGAACTAGCACCCGGGTTCTGGTTTTTAATACTATTCTCCCATGAAAGGAACCAGGGCTTCCTGGAGAAATGACTGCTCCAGAACTGTATCCAAGAAAACACAAGATGGCCAGGAGCACCTTGGAGTGCCAGAAAGTGAGAAAGTGCTCCAAAAAGGGTGGGGGATGCCCAAGGTATAGAGAGGCCACCCTGAAGGCGCTCCCGAGGGCCAGGCTGCAGCAATGTAGCCACAGAATAAAGGATGACAGCACTGGATTATGGCCCAGAGTACAATGAATACCCAACTCCACACGGATATATAAATAACAGAATAAATAAACAAGGCAGAGGGACCACTCTTCCCTACAGGACTTAAAAGGAAGGAGGAAAACAGAAAATCACCAGCAGGCAAACACCAACCACAGTAATAATTGCTGCAGGTAAGAACCACGCTGCATGCTAACCTGAGCAGATAAAGGCAGGATAACAGAGGACCTGCATTTCAAGGTATCTCCCACAAGGTAGCTATTAATTACAGAGAAAAACAGTGACTTTTCAGTGGGAAAATGCTGCAGACACTCCTGTCGGCAGGTGATCGACGGCACCACCACCAGCAACAAGACATTTCAGGACCCCCTCGTGCCCCTGCAATCATGCTGAGGTCCCAATATCCCTTTGGTGGCATACATTCCGTTTCATCAGGAGAAGTATCAGGTAAACCCAAATTAGGGGACATCTTACAAAATCGTGATCAAAAGTGTCACGATCATGAAAAACAAAAAAGGGATGCTGGACCTAAGACAGATCCAAGAAAACTAGGTGGCCAGGGCCTCGGAAGCATGTTGTGGGTCCCGGATTGGATCCTGAGCTGGAAAAAAGACATTAGAGCAAAACCCAAAATCAGGTCCGGCTCTGTTAGAGGTTGGATTCCTGGTTTTTATCACTAAACCAGGGTCATGTGACATGCAACATCAGGGGAGCTAGGTACAGGGGGTAGAGGAATTCTCAGTACTATTTTTGCAACTTTTCGGTAAGTTATATCAACTTTTCTTTTGATATAATCATCTAAGATTATATCAATTCTTGGCCTGGCCTGTGGGGATCGGGCCGAAACCAGCAGTCCGACGTCCCCTGAGGGGCCCCGGAGTGCAAGAGGGCACTCTGCAAAGTTGCTGTCACTGGACAGCTCCTGCGTTGAGCGTCTGCCCCCTGGTGGTCAGTGCGCATCATACCTACCGGTCAGTCGCTTAGCCTTATATATATAGATAGTTTTTAAAAATAAAAATATTGAGTGTTAAGTTATATAAATGCAAATAGCTAAAGAAATTAAAATTGTATAAAACGTTTTCAGAGAAAATAGGCAGTCAGAAGAAATTCTTTGGGAAAAGACACATATTAGGCGAATTCATTGCCTGTGAATAAAGGGATCTGTGATTAATTAAAAAAATAGACTAAAGGGCCCTGGCTCAGTGGATAGAGCACTGGCCTGCGGACTGAAGGGTCCCAGGTTCGATTCCAGTCAAGGGCACATTCCTGGTTTGTGGGCTCGATCCCCAGTAGGGGGCATGCAGGAGGCAGCCAATCAATGATTCTCTCTCCTCATTGATGTTTCTATCTCTTTCTCTCACTCTCCCTTCCTCTGAAATCAATAAAAGTATATTTAAATATATATATGTATATATATATACACACACACAAAAGGAATATAAAATCATTATTTGTCTGCATGTTTATGAGGCAAAAGTATAACAGCCAATCTCATTCTCATAAAAATAAGGGCATTTTTATTCACATTGGTTGAAAGAAATTCTTTTGGTCAAAATTTTATGCCTACTCCCCAACAACTTCTCATATAACCTTCTTTTGTTATAATTATGCCTCAAATATTGAAAATTAGAACTTCAATGATCATGTGGCTGTTATTTATCTGTCCCCCCAAAAATATGAGACAAGGTCATTTTTGCCAAAGTTAAAAAAAAAAAATCCAGTAAAACAGGTCCATATACAAATGATGCTTTTTAAAGCAGGAGTAAAAATATACTTAAAAGAAAACTATCTGTAAAACGAAAACTCAGATGAGCCAAAGGACGCAAAGTCTTTCTATTGAGATTACAGCACTTTTGAAGCAGAAGCAAACACTAATAATCAGGCCATTAATGTCAGAATGAAAAGGTCCCCAAAATCTTACAAACACAAGACAAACTTACATAAAACAATATCAGCTGCATTTAAGATTAAAAGTCAAATGGCATAACTATTAGGAATATTATTTATAACTTCCTTTAACAATCAGTAATGTTGAGACTGGAACATTAATACTGATAAGCCTTCAGTGGTCTGTCTTCATGCTGGTCCTGACGCCTGGTTATTTACAGTGGAGCGTGGTTCTGCGGTTGGGGATGGGGGTTTGGGAGGGGACGGGGCTTGGGAGGGAATGGGGGCTTTGGGGAGCCACGCGGCTTCATTAGCACAGGGCTCCAGGCGGTTTCTGTCCAGCCTCCCCAGCCCTGTTGTCTCCCCTGCGTTTCCTCTCTGCCCTGCGTGCCCACAGCACCGGCCTCAGCACAGCTGCACCAGCGGGACCGCGTCTCTCAGGTTCCACGCACAAAGATACTCCTGTTTAGAGGGCGTTTGTGCGGTTCCTTACTCCACAGATAAGCTCCGCGGGGGAGGGAAGGGACTGCATGGCTAAATCCTGCTTCTTAGGGCTCCATTCATGCATTATTTCCTGCTGCTCCCAGCACAGCGGCCGACCCACAAAAGCACCTTTATTGAGCATCCACCCACTCCATCGGGTGCCAAAAACCCGAGAGGCTCCTTTTCATTGCTTTACTTTCTATCTTTTCACAAGGGATGATGTGAGTTTTTCTCTTTCTTTAACAAAACAAACATTCAAATGCACCTTTTTAACACTGCATTTTAATTCGCTGTGTGACATTCTCTGTTTGCATCAGCACTGTGGGCTGTTTGCAGAGTGGCAATATGAGATGATAACCTCTCAAATGTGTTCTCTAAAAAAAAAAATAACAAAAGCAATCGTGTTAAAAAAATTAGAGCAATGTCGCCATAACCGGAGAGTCCCGATTCTGTTAAACTTCAGAGAGTGGGTGATGTGGGGCACAGGCCACTCAGGGAGGGCCCGGAGAGAGAACACCGGACCTAGCCTAGTTCCCAAGTCTTTCGGGGAAGTGCTGGCTGACCAGGCAGCTGATTTTGATTAATTTTTAGTTTGGAGCTGGGTGGGGAGGATATGGGTTGTGGAGCAAAACACTTCTGCTCCAGGATGCAAATAGATTGAAAAAAAATGTTTTCCCGTTGGGGATTGGTTCTCCCATTCATTGGCTCACAACAGGCCCACTGTGACTGCATTCTGGGATGCACTAGGGGAGCAGGGAAAGGGGGGTGCGGCCTACAGGAAGGAGGGAGAAGAGCAGATTTCCATGGGGGTGAAGGTAACTGAAATTATAATCCACCAGAAAGCTGAAAGTGGGTCCCTCTCAGAGCAAGGTTCTGCTGGAGGCCGAGGCCTCTCGGGGACAGACGCAGCTCTAGGAAAGCAAGGTCTTGCGTGCAGTGGGCTGGAGACCGGCCTCTGGAACTGGCTGCTCCACCAATGATGGGGCCTGAGCCGCTGGGTTTCTCTTGAGGCTGCAGCTTGCTCCCTGAACCCAGGTCTCTCAGTGTGCATGGGGAGCAGGGCTCAGTGGTTAAGAACTCGAGCCCGGAGTCTGACTGCTCTTTTAAAACCCATCTCCATCACCTACTAGGCTTGGTCGGGTTCATTTCTGTGACCTCCACTTCTCATAAAACGGGAGTGATAACGGTATATACCGCATGGGGGTACCCTGAGGATTAAAATGTAGAGAAAAGCATCCCTGTGCCTGGCTCCCTGCAAGCCCTCCACACACCCTGTCTGTTATTACTATTAAGTTTCTAAGGCTCAACAGTCCCCTAGTTATGGGCTGATTGTGTCCCCCCAAAATCTTTATGTTGAAGTCCTAAGGCCCAGCATGTCAGAATGTAGCTGTACAGGGTCTTTAAGAAGGTGATTAAGTTAAAATGAAGCTGTCAGGGTGGATCCTAATCTAATAGGACTGGCTGTGTCCTTAAGAAACACCAGGGGTGTGCACATAGACAAAAGGCCACGTGAGGACACAGCAAGAAGGTGGCCGTCTGTAAGCCAAGGAGAGGGGCCTCAGAAGAAACCAACCCTACCAGCACCTTGATCTTGGATTTCCAGCCTCCAGATCTATGAGAAAACAAATTTCTGCTGCTGAAGCCATGCAGGTATGGCAGCCCAAGCTGACGAACACACTCTTTCTCCCCTTTGGTAACAGTCTGTACCATAATCCAGGACTGAAACGGTCTAATTATTTTTGAGACAGCAGGAACCTAATCCATCTCTAAGAACAGACCTTTAATAGTCTCCCTTCTAGTAATTGCAAAGTTCTGCTGACTCTGGGGAAGGGCGGGGGCGGGGAAGGACGGACTCGGACACTAAGGGCTGCACTGCAATTAACAATAACGTGGACCTCAGAGCTGCCTCGCGAGGCGGTCGTGGCAGTGAGCCTGTTTACTGTCCTCTCCGAGGTTGGAAAGGCCCTTCCAATAATAAGCACGCTGGGTCCCTGTCCTGTGCTTGGCTAGAAAAGATCTGGGAAAATGATGACCCCCTGGAACAGCAGCCTGTGGAATGACCAAGCTGTCCAGAGTACTCCTCCTGCTGCTGGTCAGACCACAGCAGGCGCCCCGACACTCAGGCGCTGCAGTCTCAGAGGGGCGGCTGCTCTGATCCACACGGAACACCGGAACACCGACAGGGGAGCCAGGACCCTTCTCCCACACGAAGCTGGCTGTGGGGTGAGAGTTCAAAGGTCAGCCTCCTTACTTAACCCTCCAAAGCCCTTCCCCTCTCTCTTTTGGCCCCTCCAAAATCTTTCCATAGTGTCAGTAAAGAAGGAAGTTAGATTGGGGAGGGTTTGAGAAAGAGTATTTTTTAAAATTCAGTGTGAAATGTTACCATAAGAAAACGAATCCTTCAGAAAGCACTCAGATTATATGGAGACGTACAGGCCCACTACAAAACCACAGGCAGCACCGCCTCACGAATGTGTTTCTCACAGAGACGCTGTGGCGGGACCCACAAGCAGCTCTGCACAGATGGAAGGCAAACACAGGGGCCCCACTAGGAGCTACTGATAGGTACACACTGAGCAAGTGACTGGTTCTCTGGAACCATCACACTCAGCGGCAAAACTCCTCCTCAGCAGCCCTCTGATGGGATCTATAATGAAAGTGCAGACACTGGTGAAATGATCTATATTCCCACCTCCTTGCACACTCCTGCACAGTCCTGCAGGACAATGTCCCTCAGAATCTCACCCCAGTCACACAGAAACTCATGGTTTCATTTAGATCAGCGGTTCTCAACCTGTGGGTCACGACCCCTTTGGGGGTCGAATGACTCTTTCACAGGGGTCGCCTAAGACCATTGGAAAACACATATATAATTACATATTGTTTTTGTGATTAATCACTATGCTTTAATTATGTTCAATTTGTAACAATGAAAATACATCCTGCATATCAGATATTTACATCACGATTCATAACAGTAGCAAAATTACAGTTATGAAGTAGCAACGAAAATAATTTTATGGTTGGGGGTCACCACAACATGAGGAACTGTATTAAGGGGTCGCGGCATTAGGAAGGTTGAGAACCACTGATTTAGATGAATAATTATAAAGAGTAACCTTACTCAAAGGGGGCAGTGTTTTTTTCTAAGTGGGTAAAATGAAATTAGAGAATTCAAGGGGTTTGGAACAGCTCAAACATCATTAAAAGATATAAATAAAAATGTCATTATTTAGTAAGTATACTGTGGTTTTTCCTGCTATAATTAATTTATGATTCAGGTGATTCTTCTTCAAAAGTTTGTTTTCCATAAATGCATTTATCCTTCATCCCATCAACCCCACTTCTTGAATTCCATTTTATAGATACAGCTGAACACTGAACACAAATGTGGTATCTATGTCCAGTGATACACTGTGCGTTACTTAGATGCAGTGAATAGCCTATGCTACGTACACACATGAAGGCCTGTCCATAAAAAGGAATGAAGCAGGTCTCTGTTCTGGTATGGAGACCTTTCTAAAAGGTGTGGCCAAGTGAAAAAAAGGCCAGGGCAAAATATACCACCTTTTATGTAAGAAAACGAAGGGAGGAATGAGTACATTTGTATTGGCCTAACAAAGTCCTGAGGTAGAAGTCAGAAATGAAAAAAAAAGTTAACTACACGTGGCAAATGGGATTGTGGAAATAAGTCCTCTCAGTTTATACCTGTTCATGGCTTTATTTTTGAACGATGTAAAATGTCTGTATAAAGTGTTGATATTTGGGTTTTCTTCACTTGGCAAATGGGATTGTGGAAATAAGTCCTCTCAGTTTATGCCTTTCATGGCTTTATTTTTGAACGATGTAAAACGTCTGTATAAAGTGTTGATATTTGGGTTTTCTTCACTGAAGTCATATGCAGAAGTTTTGAACTCTGTATGTTTTTCTGGGAATAGGACCCATGGCTTTCATCACATCTGATCGGGGTACGTGATTCAAAACCCTCAGGGCCCCCTGCTTTGGTCTTAGCCAGAATCTGGGCCGGCGTTTTCCCTTCTAGTCAGATTTTCTGCCTAGCTATCAGGGTCTACAGTCAAATGGGTCACAACACTAGCTCTTTATGGGAAAGTCTGCTCTGGGAACACAAAGTAATCACATCATGATCTCGTGCTTCTCTGAGAGGAGAAGGGACACAGAGGCAAAAGCTGAAAGGCACCTTCGTGTGTCTGGCTCACACATCTCAGGCGCTATTTCACCAGGTGTTAGAGCCACAGTCGCTACATCACGACGCATGGCCACACGGACTTGGATGGAACACACAACGGCTTCCCTCCATGTACGGCACTGATTCATTTTCAAAATACTTAACGAAAACCAGTACCCTGTGCTTTTAAACATCTTACGAAACTCATCATCTCTTTGTAATTGTTCACAGCTTTGTTTAGTGTCTAATTCCGCAGACGCTAAATTAGAGTGAATCCATTTAAAAAGAGAACCCCCAGTTTGTCTAGTAAGTTGCAAAGTCTGACAAACCCAAATGTCGGAAAGGAGTCAGTTAAAAAAGGAGAGTCCATGGGGAGGTCGGAAGGGGACACCCCGTCCCGTACCAGCACCAGCCCTGCTCGGCCATGAGCCACCCCGCGCAGGGCATGCTTCTGCTGTCCCTGCGGATGTCTTCCCTGAACGTAGATCTCTCTAAACACCTTGTTGTGGCCATTTCAAGCCAAGCGTGGGAAGGCAGTTTCCTCACTGTTTATGACTTTGCTATCTATATAATTTTGTGATCATCTAATATGGACACTGTCAATACCTGCTCATGCTTTTTTCCTGTTTTAATAAACACTTAAATGTAAAGCTGGAACAGGAAAATGCCTCCACCATGAAGCTTTCAGCAGAGTAATGGCCCACTTGTGCGGCCCCGTAATTACACGCTGCACAGAGAGCGTTCTGTAATCACAGGTCTGGGCGGATCACGTAGCCCTGGATACGGGGTGCTCAGGGGGGACACCGTCTTTGTTCTGGGTGTGACTCCGTGTCTCTCTGTTGCTTCCCACAGGGATTTACATTAGCACCTGCTCAAGCACACTAAAAACTACTCTTTCCGAGCTGCTTTAAAAAAAAAGTCTCCAGGTCTTCCATTACATGCGAGCACACGCAGGTTTACCGAACTGTCTATGCTCAGGTGTGCCTGGGTGTGTTTTCTGATGAAGAGGAGGCAGTCTGGCATTAAGCAAATGTCCAAATACACTGGAACCACAATATAGTCAACGAAATCTTCTAACATCACTAAAGTCTTGTCAATGCCCTGCATTTTTTGAAAACTGCTTAGGTCACTTAAAAGTCATCAGTTATAAGAGGTAGGAGACTTGATTTACCTTTGGGGCAGAGTGGTTCATGGTCTGGGAAAGACGACATTTGCCCTGGACACACTTAAACTCAGTCATCCCAATGCATTTTAGGGAAATACAGGAGGCCCTGGACCAGGGAACTCCGCTTTCGGTCTCATAGGCTTTGGGAGAAGGTAGAGTGCCTCAGTCTCCCAAGCTGCTGCTTTGCTGGGGGGTGGGGACAGAGCTGTGGGTGTGGGAATGTGGGGGTGTGGGGATAGAGCTGTGGAGGTGGGCATGTGGGGGGTGGGGATAGAGATGTGGAGGTGGGGATGTGGGGTGGGGATGAGGAGCACAGGATGAGGAGAGGAGAGGCTGGCCCTCTGGCACTGGGCTGCTGCTGTCCCGGGCACTGGGAAGGTGGTGTGGACAGGGGCAAGGAGTCTTAGCAACTGCGTGTACTCTGGAGGGAACAGTTTTGACGGACCCTCTGAGCTGGGGGCCAGCTGGACCCTGAGGACAGGAACAGGCTGGGAACCCAGTGGAAGGCCCAGGCCTGGGGCTCCTGGGAGAGGACACAGTGCCCTCTGTGTCCTTCCCTCCCGCCACCTGAGAACCTCTGGTACAGTCCTGTCACCTGGCCTCATCTGTATGCCGTGGAGACCGAGCCTAGCGAGCTGAGGGAGAGACCTGGCCAACTCCAGAGACAGGGAGTGGCAGTGCTGGGCGGCCACCAGCACACAGGGCCTCGGTGGTCAGACAGAGAGGCTGAGGAAAGGGCGGGCGGAAACAGGGGCTCATAGGGAACCACGTCCTCACACTCTCATAGGGGTTGTGCCAGTGGCTACCCCGAGAATAGACATGGAGCCTATGACCTCCATGCATGGGGTCTGGGCTCTTTCATTCATTTTACAAAATGGTAAGTAATGGACCCAGGGTATTTATCTATATAAACTGTGTATCTTTCAAGTGCATCAGAATAGAACTTGGCAATGTGGATTACAATGCACTAGACTCATCTGCCCCCAGCACCCGGCTGAGACAGTATGCCAGCTGAGGAGCTCCCCCGCACCCCCACCCCCTCTGGGCCCCCTTCATTCTCTCAGTTTCTCTCTCAGGGCTGGTGCATGAGGTGCTCTGGCCCCTCATCGATCCTGTTGTTTAAACCTGAGGCAATAGTGGCACTGGAGAAGAGAATACGTATTCTCTTGGTTTCTCTCTCAGGGCTGGCTGCATGAGGCGCTCTGCCTCCTCATCGATCCTGTTGTTTAAACCTGAGGCAATGGTGGCACTGGAGGGGACATTTGTATTTCATCTATCGCATTTACAAGCCTGCACTGTATCTGCACCCATCACTCCTTTAGTGTCCCCGGAGCTCATCTCCCTGGGACTGTCCTCCTCAGGTTACACTGGTGTCATTATCTGCACCAAGATTTATTCTGTTCCCCTCACCACCATGGACCCATTGGACAAACGTATTGTATTTCCTTTACGATTGTTCACTTATTTAGTGCAAATGGATGGAGAAGGCCCGGTAGGGTGAGGGACTAAGAAAAAACCCTGTTACCTGAGCAAGGGGTGAGAGAGGGTGTGCACACACGTTGTTCATGTGCATGGGTGGACCTGTGCACACACGTGAGATCCAGGCCTTGTAAGACATGCCAGGAAACAAGAATTTTATTTTATAACAACAACTCACTGAAGGAACTTAAACAGGAGCTCGTATAATTGGATTTGTGTTGTAGTCCCAGCAAGAGAGGGTGAGAAGTGAGACTGGGAAACCTGGTGGGCAAGAGGTAATGGTGGCGTCACACAGTCACACGGTGTGAGCCCGAAAGAAGGGCCACTGCAGACTAATGATGGGTCCCTGTCTGAGCCTTTAAAACGGCGAATGCAGTCTACAATCTGGTAGCTTTATTTTGTATATTGTAAAAACAAATAAAAAATAGCGAAAGCAAAGGACTGCCTCTATGCGTGTGCCCTGCAATCACTGACACAGACAACCCCACTGTCACTGAGCATCTCCCCTTCCGATCACCAGCCACTCTGGGCACAGCTGCCCATCCAGTGCCCCCTGCGCTGCTCTAGGTGAGCCTGTTGGGTTAGCATCTGAACCCTGAAGCGAAACTTTCAAACACTATCACACATGGTAGTTTTGGTTGTGAAGAAAGAGAAAAGCTAAACCACTCAGTCTCGGGTAGTATAAAAGAGGCGATGTTCTAAATTGGCTTCGTCGGAACTACAAACACTTCGGAAGTTCCTGTTTACCTTCTGTGACCAAGACTAAATAAATAGAGGAAAGTGACAAGTTACACAAGCTGAGACACTAGAGAAGGAAAATCCCTCGGATTTAATAAGAGATTAAAGATAATGAGGTGGTACCCATTCCCGGAGTCAGTCCATGCCTCGCACACAGGGGCTGCGGAGATCAGAGCGTCTCAGCCGGATGCGGGTCAGACTCCCCGGGACAGACACAAACTCTCCCGTCTCGGCCCCGACCCCAGAGGCTCTGATGTAACGGTAGGTGGTATAAACCACAAACACAAATAAGACTGGACGAGCACAAGGATTTGCTGAATCCTTATTCCATTTTAATGGGCTTGGTCTCCGTGTAGTTTGTGACTAAGATGCTGTGAGGGAGAGTGGCAGCAGGAGCAAGACAAGAGCGAAACGCCCAGCCCGCCTGTCTACAGAGACCGTCCCTCCGGCAATCTTCCGAGACTGGCCTTTCCCACAAATGGAAAGCGTTTTTCCCCTATAATGTTCACACTGGAGTCTAGTTTCAGACACGAAAATAACTTCTTAAAAAACAAATCGTACAATTACATTTCTTGTTCATTTCAAAGAAGTTATATTTGTATCCTCTCCCCACATCACCCAGGAATAGACAGCAGATAAGAGAAAAGTAGCGCTTGTAAATTCCACATATGTTTACTGTCCACAGATGTCCGAGTCTAGCCACGCTGCACAAACACACCAGAACCTGGGCACACTCCCTGTGAGTATGGGGTGCTTCCTGGCTGATTTGAGTATTTATATTCATAGTCACATTACAATTCTTAAACTATCTATTCACAATCAAAGAAATAGACATTTGACCTTAACAGCCATGTATTTTATATTTGAAATTTATGGAAATATAAGTTGTTTGGACCAGGGTGTTGTAAGAAAATACTGAGGCAATAAGGCTGAGAAAATCCTGGAACTGGAGATAGTATATATGCTCCTTCTTCCAGCCTGGAAGGTCAGAGCAGAAAGAACCAAACACATTTAAGAGATTATCTTTAGAGATTATCAGCGGGTGACTAGAAACAAATATATAATGACAGTTCCCTAACGTACAGGAGTCTTATTTATTTATTTAGAGGATAGTTTATGGATTTTTAGAGAGGAAGGGAGAAGAGAGAAACATCAAAGTAAGAGCATAACATCGATCAGCTGCCTCCTGCACGCCCCCTACGGGGGATCGAGTCTGCAACCTGGGCGTGTGCCCTGACCAGGAATCCAACAAGCAACCTTTAGGTGCACAGGACGCTGCCCAACCAACTGAGCCACCCCAGCCAGGGCTGTACATGAGTTTCGAAGTGTGTGAAAGGCAAGCCCACTTGCTTGTTGGACACAGGAGACCTATAGGGTGATGAACGTCAAGTCCTGTGAGAGAAGGGGCACATTTAACTCCTTACAGCAGTATCCTCATGCCCAGCGTGGCTCCCCCAATGAATAGGGGCTCAAAATGAGACGCTGGGTAAGCAGCCCCATGTGAGTGACAGGCACTAGCGGCCCAGCACACACACATCTAGGAAGTCATTCTGGCCTGCACCCCTTCCCACACGAGAGCAGGAAGAAAGGCTGTGGGCTGAGCAGAAGCAAATCCAGATCCCCTGTGTCCCAGTGGCAATGGCCTCTGCTCCCAGAATCCCTGTGGCTTCCTTTGGACTTTATTCCTAGATCCTCGTCCCTTGCTGTCCGGACTATCTGACGAAGGCCTCATCTCCTGGACGGGCACCTGGTCACTGCCTTCCTGGACTGACCATGGGCGGCAGGATCTGGCAGGGCTTGTCAGAGAGCCTCACGGAGGCCTTCTCTCCCCAAGCCTAGTGCCTACGTCCCAACACCGCAGGGGAAGGACGGAGAGTCGTGCTTCCTGGCATTATGGGGAAATAATGGGGGAAAGAAGGAGAGAACTGGTAAGGAATGATCCCCACCTACTGACTGGCTGTCCTTCCCAACAGGTTGTACTCCATGAAGGAACACCTTCCTGGGAAGACAGAGGTTTGTGGGTTCATGAGGATCAAGGAGGAACTTTCCAAGACGGGCCCAGAATATCAGAGGAAAGGGCTCCGGGAACTGGCACCTGAACTCAAAACAAGCAAAACACCCCACCTCCGTAAGGAGTTTGCAGGACAAAGCCAAGTGAGAGAAATACAGGTCTTTCCTCCCGGCTGGCCTGCAGCTGGGAGCCCCAGGAAGTGAAGAACGCACCGGGGAAGGCCCTGCGAGAGCCATCTTCCAGAGCCCGTGCTCTCTGCAGCACGCACAGTGCTCCAGGCTCCTCTGCAGAACTGATCGGCTTCGAAAGAAAAGCTGGGCTTTATTTTCAACTCAGGTCCCAGGGTTTGAATGTGTTATGCAACCTGGGAGACATCTGGCAGTGGGCTAGTGGGCAGCCCAGCCCAGATCTGTACTTGACCTCCTGTCCTTCTCTAGACCCATGGACAGCTTCGCCGGAAAGAAAAGCAGACACCTTGGCGTTCGGTCAGACTCTGAACGTCCCGTCTTTTCCATTGGGTCCCTGAAGAAATAAAGACTGAATTCTTCTCGTTTCTTCCCGAGGTGACAGGAAGGGCCTCCGCAGGCCTGAGGGTCTGGCACAGGACTGGGCCTGTCACTCCAGAGGCAGCTGGTCAGCAGCTCCATGTCGCTCAAGGCCGTGACTGACCTCCACGGCCAGAGGATGGACCAGGGCGGGTCATGATGTGTGGAAAGAGGACACAGATGACACACGGAGGAAGCACCGGGAATGCTCCAAAATTAGCAGAGCGGGAACTGTAGGGCGGACTGCAATGATCTCCTCTTAGGAAGGGAAGACAAACTGCGTTGCCTCCAGATCTAGAAAAATCGGCCATTTGCCAATATTGCAGGAAAGTGAAGACGGTGGCATAACGGGCCAAAGCAAACAAACACTACCCATTCTGCACTATTTTAGAAGCTACAGACCGACGCTTCTTAAAAAGGGCTTGAAGTCTCAAATTAGCTTTTCACTAAGATGAAAGGTTAAACCAGCACGGTCCAACAGAAATACAGTGCAAGTTCCTACAGAGTTTAAATTTTTCTAGTAGCATAAATGAAAAAAGAAACAGGTGGAATTAATTTGAATAACACATTGTGTTTAACCCGCTCTATGAAATACATTATCATTTCAAAATGTAATGGATATAAAATAGTTACACATTCTTTTCTCAGACTGCTTTTGGAACCCAGTGTGTATTTTACACCTGCGGATCACCTCAATCCAGAGCAGCTCTACCGCCACACTGTCCAGCACAATGGAAGGACCACCTGCAGACTAATGATGGGTCCCTGTCTGACCCTTAAAAACAGCAAATGCAGTCAAGGGACTGCCTCCATGTGTGTGCCCTGCCGAAAGCAGGTGATGCTACTGCCGGGGTCACTGACACAGACAAGCCCACCGTTACTGAGGACCTCCCCTTCCGATCACCAACTCTTCCACGTGGACGTGAAGGAGAAGCAGACCCCCCTCCCTGGAAGCCCGTTTCTGATCCATCGAGACCCCGTGGAAAAGCAGTCCTGCTAGCTGCCTGCTAGTTACTACAGGAGCCACCGCAGGTGCACCTGACACTAATACAAAGTAATACTGAACGTCGACTCTAATTGAAAAATAAATAAAGGAGCCACTGAATAATGTGAAATGCTATTTTGTCCAAATGCTCTGTTATTTCGGTTTAAAGGTGTTCCTTTTGCCCTGCCAGCGTGGCTCAGTGGTTGAGCGTTGGTCGACCTGTGAACCAAGAGGTCGTGGTTCGATTTCCTGGGTTGCTGGCTTGAACCGCAGTGTGGGGCGTGCAGGAGGCAGCTGATCAATGATTTTTTCTCATCATTGATGTTTCTATCTCTCTCTCCCTACCTCTCTGAAATCAATAAAAATATATTTTAAAATTTTTTAATATATTTTATTGATTTTTTACAGAGAGGAAGGGAGAGAGATAGAGAGCCAGAAACATCGATGAGAGAGAAACATCGATCAGCTGCCTCCTGCACATCCCCTACTGGGGATGTGCCCGCAACCCAGGTACATGCCCCTGACCGGAATCGAACCCGGGACCCTTCAATCCGCAGGCCGACGCTCTATCCACTGAGCCAAACCGGTTTCGGCTCAATAAAAATATATTTTAAAATTTTTTAATATATTTTATTGATTTTTTACAGAGAGGAAGGGAGAGAGATAGAGAGCCAGAAACATCGATGAGAGAGAAACATCGATCAGCTGCCTCCTGCACATCCCCTACTGGGGATGTGCCCGCAACCCAGGTACATGCCCCTGACCGGAATCGAACCCGGGACCCTTCAATCCGCAGGCCGACGCTCTATCCACTGAGCCAAACCGGTTTCGGCTCAATAAAAATATATTTTAAAATTTTTTAATATATTTTATTGATTTTTTACAGAGAGGAAGGGAGAGAGATAGAGAGCCAGAAACATCGATGAGAGAGAAACATCGATCAGCTGCCTCCTGCACATCCCCTACTGGGGATGTGCCCGCAACCCAGGTACATGCCCCTGACCGGAATCGAACCCGGGACCCTTCAATCCGCAGGCCGACGCTCTATCCACTGAGCCAAACCGGTTTCGGCTCAATAAAAATATATTTTAAAATTTTTTAATATATTTTATTGATTTTTTACAGAGAGGAAGGGAGAGAGATAGAGAGCCAGAAACATCGATGAGAGAGAAACATCGATCAGCTGCCTCCTGCACATCCCCTACTGGGGATGTGCCCGCAACCCAGGTACATGCCCCTGACCGGAATCGAACCCGGGACCCTTCAATCCGCAGGCCGACGCTCTATCCACTGAGCCAAACCGGTTTCGGCTCAATAAAAATATATTTTAAAATTTTTTAATATATTTTATTGATTTTTTACAGAGAGGAAGGGAGAGAGATAGAGAGCCAGAAACATCGATGAGAGAGAAACATCGATCAGCTGCCTCCTGCACATCCCCTACTGGGGATGTGCCCGCAACCCAGGTACATGCCCCTGACCGGAATCGAACCCGGGACCCTTCAATCCGCAGGCCGACGCTCTATCCACTGAGCCAAACCGGTTTCGGCTCAATAAAAATATATTTTAAAATTTTTTAATATATTTTATTGATTTTTTACAGAGAGGAAGGGAGAGAGATAGAGAGCCAGAAACATCGATGAGAGAGAAACATCGATCAGCTGCCTCCTGCACATCCCCTACTGGGGATGTGCCCGCAACCCAGGTACATGCCCCTGACCGGAATCGAACCCGGGACCCTTCAATCCGCAGGCCGACGCTCTATCCACTGAGCCAAACCGGTTTCGGCTCAATAAAAATATATTTTAAAATTTTTTAATATATTTTATTGATTTTTTACAGAGAGGAAGGGAGAGAGATAGAGAGCCAGAAACATCGATGAGAGAGAAACATCGATCAGCTGCCTCCTGCACATCCCCTACTGGGGATGTGCCCGCAACCCAGGTACATGCCCCTGACCGGAATCGAACCCGGGACCCTTCAATCCGCAGGCCGACGCTCTATCCACTGAGCCAAACCGGTTTCGGCTCAATAAAAATATATTTTAAAATTTTTTAATATATTTTATTGATTTTTTACAGAGAGGAAGGGAGAGAGATAGAGAGCCAGAAACATCGATGAGAGAGAAACATCGATCAGCTGCCTCCTGCACATCCCCTACTGGGGATGTGCCCGCAACCCAGGTACATGCCCCTGACCGGAATCGAACCCGGGACCCTTCAATCCGCAGGCCGACGCTCTATCCACTGAGCCAAACCGGTTTCGGCTCAATAAAAATATATTTTAAAAAAAAAATGAAAGTGCCCCTTTCCAAAGCCGCGTCCTCGCTCGTCACTGTCGCAGCCGCAGAGCTCTCACACCCGGGGCTATCCTGAGACACTTCGCAAAGCTATAAAGAAGGCACGGTTAACCTCTCAGGGCCTGTATGCTTGACTTTCTGGGATTTCACACGAACAAAATAAAGAGCCCAGAGCGTGAAAACCTGATAAGGAGACGCTGTTTCACATCGCCTGCCTGAGAACAGTGCCTTCTCTGTGCTCCCCATTTATAGGTGACACTGGCCTCAAAGGAACGCCCCCTCCTCCTTCCCTAAACTGGTATCTTATTTCACGGCCGTGGGAAAGGAGGCGATCATTCATTACTTCTGAATAACAGGTGCAATCGTCATTTCCACCGCAGCTCCTGATGGAGTGAAACGGCCCAGAGACCCAGCGATGATGGCCTGAAGCACGACACAGGGAGTCCTACCTACTACTCGGCTGCACAGAAGTGGGGACAGAAGCGCCGGTGTCATGCCCATGGGCACCGCCATCCGGGCCGCGGGTCCTACCTTTGTGGTTGAAGATGCCCTCCATCTCCATGCTGCTCCGTGAGTGCGCGATGCACAGCGAGCCGCAGGGCACCAGGCCTTCTGCCGCGGGGGACCGGTCGGTGGTCCGCACCAGGCACCAGTCGGGCTTGTCGTGGGGCCGCTCCAGCACCTCCACGGTCTGTCCGCGACGGATGGTCAGCTCGGTGCTGTTGCAGGCGGTGAAGTCGTGGATCACCACCGTCAGCTCGCAGCCGCCGGAGAGCTGGGGAGGAGAGGGGACCGGTCAGCGAGCCGGGACACTGACTCCGCGCAGGCTGTGAACCTGCGGGAACTCGACTCCCCCCACCCCTGAGTCAGTAACAGCAGGAACCACCCGAGGGGCAGCTCTCCTGCTTCACGGTCCCTAATCCTCCCTCAGACCCACATGACGGTCATTCACTGTGTCACGTTCTCACGTATGTCCATGGTTTTCTGAGTGTTTCCCTGACCTGATGTTTCACGCACATCCAAACCTTGTGTCTGAGACATTATTATTCTCAGTAAGTGCTATACACCGATTTTTTAGCTTCGGGCAAACTAATCAACATTGTGTCTGAAGGTCACTGGGGGGATTATTGTGACGTGTGGTGGTAAAATGGGAAGTTTGTTCCCATTTGGTGTCTGGGCACTCCCGGTCCTGTCAGCCTACGGGCACCCCTACACGTGGCAGGGTGACCAGAAGGGGATGGGGGCGGGGGTCAAGATCCCAAACACAGGTCAGGGCAGCCTTTCTCTCTTCAAAACCCTCTGGACGTTCCTAGTGGGCATTCCGGACCCTCTATCGCCGGCCCCAAACCCTTTGCAGGCCCTCTTCCCACCACAAGCCTCCATGTACTCTAGGGGCGCTGGCTCACTGCCCACATGCCACGAATTTTCTTCTGAAATTCCTTCCCTTCTTCTCTCCTCTCACTGAGCTCACTCCCATTTGCTGACTGACTCCCAGGCCCTGAGAAGCACAACACACACTCCATCACGACACCACCACCAGGACCTCACGTGGGAAGCAGGTGCGTGGCCTTCCCATGACCCTTCACCTCCTGTGGCCTCTGCCCCATGTCTCCCTTAGACTGTCCACTCCTTGGAGACAGCTCACATCCAGGCTCACAACGCCCCTCCCACCGCGACCAGTTCCCATCCTTGGACTGTCCCCTCTGGGCCTTAACCTGGCAGCCGGGAGGTCACTCCTGTCTGTTCACTATTCACCTGGGTGGGTTCCTGAACCCCACTCTATGCCAATCACTCCCGAGCAGGCACTGGCCTGCTGTTTCCCCCTCCCTCCAAAACACGTAGTCTAGGGCATTATTCCCCACCCCGGCCCCAGCCTGCTTCTCTCCAGTGTTCCCTTTGAGGCGTGGTCTCGCCATCAGTCACCCGAGCTGAGCTGAGGTCTCACGAGGTCTCACGCTCTTTCCCTCTCCAGGTGCCATCAGGACTCCAGGACGGCTTTCCGCTGCCTCCTTCCTCCGCACGCCCACACCGCTCACTCGCTGGCCCCTGCAGTGCCTCCCAGGTGGGCCCCAGGCTCGCCTGCCCGGCCATCCCAGCACAGCTGCCAGATCCCACTTTAACACGTGAGCCCCCACTCAAACATGCCTCCTTATGCACGAGCCGTGGCTCACATTCCGCAGCACGGGATCAGGTTCCCGCCCGGGGCGGCCCACCTGGCGCAGGTCAGCGGTGTCCCCTCACGCGCCTCCCAGCCCAGCGACCGTGTCCTCCTTGAGAGGGACCCAGCGTTCACTGCGCCCCCACTACCCCTTCTGCTTGGAGCTTCCCATTAGTCTCTGAGACGTCACTTCTGTATCTACCATCCTTAGCATTTTTTAAATAAGCAAATTATGACTCGATTCCGAAACGAGTCATGTCTTGGGTTATATGTGTGTCACTCTTCTGTGAACTTTCCATGTTCTGCCTGTGGCTGGGAGACTGGGCCTGTCTCTGCCACTGCTGAGCCCCCTTGGCCAACAACAGCAGGTACAGGGTTTGTGCAAGGAAGCAGTCACACATGTGCTGACGTGGTGGGTGGGTGGAGACCAACCAAGGAACTTGTATGCATATATGCATAACCCATGGACACAGCCAACAGTGTGGTGAAGGCCTGGGGAGGGGGCAGGAATAAGGAGGATTCAGATGATGAGGTAAAACATTTTAAAATATATTTTTATTGATTTCAGAGAGGAACAGAGATGGAGAGAGAGATAGAAACATCAATGATGAGAGAGAATCATTGATCAGCTGCCTCGTGCATGCCCCCTACTGGGGACCGAGCCCACAATCCTGGCATATGCCCTGACCAGAACTGAACTGTGACCTTCTATTTAATTGGTTGATGCTCAACCATTGAGCAACACTGGCTGAGCAAGAACTCCATTATTATTGCTATAACTTTTAATAAAGTCATGAAATCAGATATATATGAAGTATCTGCAGTCCACTCACACTGGGAATCCAAGAAAACCACATAATATTCTATCAGTTAGATGCTTAGCAAGTAACTAATTTGGAAATCAACATATTAAGCATTGGGTCAAGGGGAAGGGGGATGGGTAGGGGGGTGAAGAAGGCACTGCATTTGGAAAACCAAAACGAAGCACAGTTTTCCTCTGTGACTTTAGGAGCTAAGTCTGCTGTGTTTAACCTGAGACCTGCCCAGTCTTCGCAAGGACATCCGCACAGAGAAGGTGAAGGACAGAAGAGGAGACGGCTGGGCGGCGGGAGTGGAGCAAGGAATGGAGGGCCTCCTGTGGGGGACATGCTTGTCCAGGAGGCCACCCGGCAGTCCACTGGCAGAGCACTGGGAACCAACCCCGGCTCAGGCTCACAGCCGGCAGAGTCCTTGGGCCTGGCCACGCCGAAGACTGCGCCTGCCAGCCCCTGCCAGCCCCACGCTCTTCATCCCCCTCTGGTCGAACAGCCTGTCTTTCAAGAGCAAGTTTAGATATTTAGAATAAGAAACACATGGCCATTGGACAACCACAGAAACCAACGCAAAACAAACCCTTCCTAATAAAGCACAGATATGGACACAATGAATCGTCTTTGCTAGGCCACAAAGGGAGTTTTCCACAAATGTTTAATCGCCTTCTACATGTTGCAAATTGCTCTGTGGGAAAACCGCGCAGACCTTACACATTTCTCTGCGAACAACCAAGGACCTAATGGTAGAAGGGAAAGGCGGGGAGGCCCGGCCTGGGGAAGTGATTTCCTGTAAAAGCCCACGTGCTGGAAGTGGTTAATCCCTGTAGCGAAAAGGAGGAATGTTCCCAGTTCCAGGGGAAGTGTGAGCCTTGAACTAGCCGGATGGATATGGGGTCCGCTTGCCAAGGCCCCACAGGACCTGCACGTCCCTCGGACCCTGCCTGCCTGCAGTGCCTGTCACCCCTGCCCAGAGCCCCTCGGACAGGCCTGTCACGCTCTCCTGTCACTGGTCCACCCCCAGCCCTGGGAAACGCCACCTGGAGACACAGCACCTCATCACCCGTCCTGGGCCCATTTCACTCGGAGTCTTATTAATTTTTCAGAGTGCTCAAAGCCACATGGAGCAATCAGCGGGTGGGGGAAGGGTGGGAAGGGAGAAGGGGGCTGCCCAAGGAAAATTAAGCTAAACCTTATTTCTGGCACTGGTTTTTTTAGCCCCTCACAGAGTAATCAAAAACTATTGGAAACATCTGTGTACTTGACAGAGCATGAGAAATAAAAGTCAAGCCTGTTCCGATGAAGAATTGCACACTGAGTTAAAATTCCTTTTCAAAGGCTTTAGGGAACTTATGAACAAAATTCAGTACCAGAAGACTGTTTCCAAACAGCGCTAAAATCATCATTAAATATATACATATATCTTCTCGGCTTTACCCCTCAGAACCAATGGGCTTTTCCATAAGAATCCTGCATGAAGAATCTTTAAGGGGAGGATTAAGTGGATGTTTTCTAGTTCAGAGAAAAGACATCTGTGGATTTCGGTCTCAATGTTCACATTTGAACATTTTAAACTTCTGAATATAAAACCTCTCTTTAAAACCAGGTTTGCAGTTTAAAAAACAGCACTTTTTTTTTTTTTTGGTATAAAAGACTTAAAGTAACTCTTTGGAGGAAACGAGTTAGAAAAAGGTCAGATAATATATTCTACATCAGTAAGTTTGGCTGAGGTCTTATTTGCTTTCAATGACATTCCTACCCTCAGTGACCCAACTTCATTGCTATGCTGAGTTGCCATTCCATTTATCTAGTTAAAATTCACTTTTCCTTTCCAACCATGCCTTGTGAAAGTTTTTAAAGTATCTTCTCTACTTCTGTGTATTTTATGGACTTCTATCATGGGCTCCCAACCACATACATGCATTTAGTTTAGGATTGCAAGTTAGGGCAGCCTCAGCTGGCTGAGACCCTGGTGTACACTGGCGTACATCACTTCATTCCACGGCGCCCAGGAGTGACACTGCGTCCACAGGGGAAAGGAAGGCAGGGAATTGGGCCGCTCGTCCAGGTCCCACGCAGTGTGACACGGTCCTGATGTAAGGAAGTCTCGCCTGCACCTGTGCCCCCCCCCCCCCCCCCCCGTCCCTTTACACGGGCTGCCACGGGAACGCCAATGGCTCAGATGCACAGACTCTCTGCAGAATCAAACCAGGGTCCCTTTGCCTGAATCGCCTCAGAATGACTGAAAGTGAACAAGTTGCTGTGTTTCACACAAAAGAATGAAATACTCATCTTTGGCCGCAGGCACGTGAGCCTTGAACAATTAGCACAAAAGAGTTTTGCTTTATGTTTCCTGGAGGAACCACGTGATGTCACTGCTTTGCCTGAACCTAGTCAATGGCAGTGACTCCAACAGACCCTCGGAGGGGGTTTCTGACCCCATCGCTCCTCGGAGCGCCCCTCCCTGGCGCACTAACATGAGGCAGCTTTATGTTACAAGAACATATCGTTCTCAGGAGACAACGGCAAACACCTGGTTGGAATGGCCAAGCCCCAGGAGCTCTGGGGCCAGTTCTGCCAGAGGAAGAGGGGCTTTCCGACGGCCTGGCGATGCCGCAGCCTGTTCTGTAAGTGATCTACTCCAGGAACCCCAGGTTGACCGCAGGTGGGTATCTGGCCAATTTTCTGAGAGCAATTCAAAAGGAAAGGAGGAATGTGGTCTAATAAAAGCCATTTTCCCTAAAGAACACGGTGCATCAACTCTGAACAATCACATCTTACAGCCCAATACAGTCAGTCCAGAAACCTCACAAAGGCCTGCGGTTTTGTGGGGGTTTCACACTGTGCAGAAGACCGGAGAGTGTTGTGTGGTTGAGGGGATTAGGGAGACAGCTCCATTACTGGCGACGGTTACCAGGGAAAGGCAACCACTGGGGGCCAGCACAACACTCTAAGGAGAAGAACTGCCCTGCCCAGTCTCGCCTGCCTGAGCTCTTGTTGGGCAACATCATGGAGGCTTGGGCTTAGTGGCAGCCCTGTGCTCCCCCGACCCCAAGGCCAGGTTCACAGAAGTGTTCACCAAAATCTGTCACTGTGTTTCTTTTTCTTTTTTTAAAAATATATTTTATGGATTTTTTTTACAGAGAGGAAGGGAGAGGGATAGAGAGTTAGGAACATCTATCAGCTGCCTCCTGCACACCCCCTACTGGGGATGTGCCCGCAACCAAGGTAATGCCCTTGACCGGAATCGAACCTGGGACCTTTCAGTCCGCAGGCTGACGCTCTATCCACTGAGCCAAACCAGTTAGGGCCTGTTGCTGTGTTTCAAAGGTGATTTTGATCATCTCTCACACATTGGGTGGTACATAAAGAAATCTGTGAGAACTGAAAAACAGTTAAGGTGATACATTTTATAGGTTTTTTAATACCCCCCCCCCCAAAATAAATCCATGAGAAAGATGTTTTCAAAAGCAGAAACTTACCACAACCAATATTTTATTCAGAAAATAAGTAGTGAGTATGGCATTTAGGGACCTTAATCCTCTCTCTTTACCAAGGCGATCGATCGATCACACATTGGTTTTCTGACATGAAAACAATTCCTGGAAGGTTTTCTTGACTGTGATACACAGGAGGTGGAATGTAAAATGAGATGCAAGGACGTTAAACTGAAAAGCTACAACTAAAAAGGCAAACTTCAAATGTGAAAAGTTAAGCGAATCAGAGAGCTTGGCCATTATGCACCAGGCTTCGAGGGTTCACGGCAGCTGACGTGGCTGCGCGTCCCTCCCTCTGAATACACGAGAGAGAAGCGCCAGCCCGTGCCCAGCAGGTACTCAGGCTCCTCTGCAGAAAAGGGACGAGGGCCGGGAAGGAGGAGGCAGGTGAACCCCCACCCCACCCCCCATGGCACCAGGCCCTGGAAAACAAAGAACTCCTTAGGACAATTTAACCCAAGGAAACCCATTTACCGCATTTCCTGATTGAACATGACAACCTTCTACCCAGAGGAGTTAACCTGAAATGTCTTTCTGTCTGTAACAAAGGGACACCGACCCGAAGAATTGAGATCTGAGAGCCAGTTAACCAGCAGACCGGGCCCTCGCAACGAGGAAGGACAGCGGAATAAACCACTGGCCTCAAGTCTGAATCAACAGTAACTCTGGTCTGTGGTATAAAATTTACATTCAAAACAGTCTCAATGCGCCAGTATTCTTATAAACACGTCGTTACATGTCTGCCCAACCTTTATATTTAAAAATAATCTTTTTTTTTAATTGAGGCATTCTACTTTAGCATGAGGGATTTTGTTTTTCTGATGGAGTACCTATGATTATCAAAGATTACATTCGTTTTGTGGTTTTATGAGAGCACTTAAAAACCAGTTAAAATTACAAAAACCCACAGTCACTTAGAAAAACAAAGATTAGCCAAAGGAGAAACCAAACACCAGGCGCAGTCCATCACCTGGCTGCCGGGGGTGGAAGGGCTGTCTTCTATTCATTCCTGCGCTGGAGCACAGGTCCTATGCTGGAGCACCTGTCCTGGCTGGAGCACCTGTCCTGCCTGGAGCACCTGTCCTGTGCTGGAGCATCTCCCCTGGCTGGAGCACCTGTCCTGCCTGGAGCACCTGTCCTGTGCTGGAGCATCTCCCCTGGCTGGAGCACCTGTCCTGCCTGGAGCACCTGTCCTGTGCTGGAGCATCTCCCCTGGCTGGAGCACCTGTCCTGCCTGGAGCACCTGTCCTGTGCTGGAGCATCTCCCCTGGCTGGAGCACCTGTCCTGCCTGGAGCACCTGTCCTGTGCTGGAGCATCTCCCCTGGCTGGAGCACCTGTCCTGCCTGGAGCACCTGTCCTGTGCTGGAGCATCTCCCCTGGCTGGAGCACCTGTCCTGCCTGGAGCACCTGTCCTGTGCTGGAGCATCTCCCCTGGCTGGAGCACCTGTCCTGCCTGGAGCACCTGTCCTGTGCTGGAGCATCTCCCCTGGCTGGAGCACCTGTCCTGCCTGGAGCACCTGTCCTGTGCTGGAGCATCTCCCCTGGCTGGAGCACCTGTCCTGCCTGGAGCACCTGTCCTGTGCTGGAGCATCTCCCCTGGCTGGAGCACCTGTCCTGCCTGGAGCACCTGTCCTGTGCTGGAGCATCTCCCCTGGCTGGAGCACCTGTCCTGCCTGGAGCACCTGTCCTGTGCTGGAGCATCTCCCCTGGCTGGAGCACCTGTCCTGCCTGGAGCACCTGTCCTGTGCTGGAGCATCTATCCTGGCTGGAGCATCTGTCCTGGA